>NW_026914685.1:0-4750 GCF_034315485.1 Pezoporus occidentalis | reverse complement strand
CTGTAAGCCACTCTGGGATATTACAGGTGTGTAATCTTTGAATGAAGATGAGCCAGCATAGCTTAGAATTTCCCATTGCCTGTTTTTTTTTTTTTTTTTTGTGAGCATAATTCTTTGCCACTGTTGGATCTGTTCCTAGGTTATGAATATCTCAAAATATGGTTAATATTTTTTTCCTTATGAGATATGAAGTGGTGTGTCCCTGCCAGACAGTTACTGTATGACCGCAGTTGGGAACTTACGCGTTCTTTTGGAATCACGGAGTGTCAAAACAGAAGATGAAGTAGAAATGGTTAATGCCTTTCTTGGGTATTTCAGGTGAAAGACCCTGTTTCCTTAAAAAGGTGGAGTGCTGCAGTACTTGCCATATAGTTAACAGCAGGCATTGGTAGGATAATGAGGAAACGGTAATGTGATACAGCCGGCTATAAAAAAAGGCTTAAAAGGTTAAACTTAATGAGTAGAAAATTCAGACTGACTAGTGTGATTTGTTAGCTGGAAGGCTACTGTAGCCTTTGGGGGAAAAAATGGTAGATCACTCAGTGTTAGTCATCTTTAAGTGGACACAAGATTTTAACTTACAGTGGGAATAGGTTCACAGAATGACCATATCAGGGATCATGGTCTTACTTCCCAAAGGGGTGAAAAATGAGTAATAAAGGTGGAAACATACTCATCACTCTTGCTTGCTTGTCACTAGAAAAATTAATTAATAGAAGAACTTTCACTGGTCTTAAGACAACAAGCCTGTGTGTGAGTTTTGGGGATAAAGACTGATTGGAAAGGCAACATAAGAACACAAGATTTTAAAGGTAAAACTAAAATATTAAAGCTAGGTTGTTGAGCGTTTTTTTTTAATTATATAATAAATTCTACTCTAGCATCTGCCAGTAAAGGAAAAACATTGAACAACCAATTCTCAAGACATTCCTCTGTATTAAAAAGTTATATTCTTATAAAAATGGATATTTAGTCAGGAGGTTAAGCGAACCCCAAATGGATTAAAGTGTAACATAAACATTTGATTTAGATGCTCTTGCCCATATACGATATACAGCGAATGTGCAGAGCTTGTGGGTAAGATTAAGAATCATTCTAAATAGGCAATGGTTACACCCCATTTTGATAGATGGAAAAATCTGATGTGAACGCTCCTCTGTTGCTGTTTTATGGTGCATTGTCTGTTTAATTGTATTTTGTTCAATAAGACTTAGGAGGCATAAGGCAGAGAATACCTTTGTGAATTGTGCAGTCCTCACGCACGTTTCAGCAGAAGCTGTTGGGTCAGTTGTTTACAGCCAGTCGCTATATCCTTGGAGACTTCCGTTAAGACAAGTTAACAGTCTTGGTTATTATTTGTGATGTGCTTGGTCAAGTATCAAGAGAGACATTAGTTTTAACAACTCAGTGCTTACAAGTGATTAAAAAATCACTTCTGATACTTTTATAGTTTTTTGTGGATTGAGCGGTGAGCGAGTAAAATATTTTTCAAGTATGTTTTTCTTGACTTTCATTGAAAGTGAGTATTTTGGCTGATGGCTTTAAGTCAGAACATCTGAGTAGCCTCAGAACAAAAAAAGTTTAACTGTCTGCTATCCATTTAGCATGTGCTAAATGAAATTACTAGGTCTGACCTATACCAAATGTCTGTGTGTGCCAAAGAGAGGTTTGACCTGTAGCCTAAAAATAAAGTGTGTCACTATTAGAATTAGAAGCCATATTTATTAGAATATGGTTTCTCTGAGACAGCACTGTATATACATGTCTAGCGGTAGGCGGTGTGGATCATCTGGAAGACTTGCTGTAGGCTGTCGTTGCAAATCCGGTGCTTAAAAACATTTCAGAAAGGAAGGTAGCATGAAGCTCTTAATCTGAGGCCTCTCTCGTTCATGACAGCATTTCCAATGAATGGACTGCACAGCCTAGAGTGTTGACAGAACTGAGTCGTTAGTAGGTGATGTCCTACCCTCACTGAAGTCAATAAGGTATTGGTGTTTTTTTTTTTAATTTCCTTTGAAGGGTTAAAATTTTATCCTAGATTTCTTTCTTTATTCCCCCCCCCCCTTCTTTTTTGGGGGGTTGGGTTGGGTTGTTTTTTGTCTGTGAATAACATTTCTCCAATTTTTAATTTTGGAGTTTTTTATATTTAATTGTATTTGTAACAGATTTTACTTGAGGTTCAGAGTTCTGTTGGCCGATTTCGCAGCTTCTTTCTAATAGCTTTTTACATGTAATGTGAATACGTTAGAAAAAAACTATTGTAGACAGCACACGTCCAGCCTATCTTCCAGAGGAATAAAAAGAACCTTGCACCTGGTGTAGGATATATTAAAGAAGAGAGCACATGCCTTTCCTAAATAAGCATAACAAAATAAATTCTATATATGCAGAAATTAAGTTAAAGACACAGCAGGGTTACCAAGACAGGCCCTCTTGACAGTCTGAGACTACCTTTCACAAAAGGATGAGTGCCTGTCTTGGTAATCCCGCTGTGTCTTTAACTTAATTTTTGCATATATAAAATTTATTTTGTTATGCTTATTTAGGAAAGGCATGTGCTCTCTTCTTTAATACATCCTACATCAGGTGCAAGGTTCTTTTTATTCCTCTGGAAGATAGGTTGGATGTGTGCTGTCTACAATAGGTTTTTCTAACGTATTCACATTACATGTAAAAAGCTATTAGAAAGAAGCTGCAAAATTGGCCAACAGAACTCTGAACTTCAAGTCTACCGACCAAACCTGAGTATCAGTTGCATCTATTAAACAGTGGGCAGTGGGAGGGGAATAGGTTTATTCTTAAAAACAAAACCAGAAAGAACTGTAATTACCCAAGTAATTTCAATCTTCTGTTTTTGAAGGTGTCACTGTTAAATTTAAAACACTGACATACTGCATAGTGAAAAAAAATCTGTTACAAATACAATTAAATATAAAAAACTCCAAAATTAAAAATTGGAGAAATGTTATTCACAGACAAAAAACAAGCCAAACCAAAACAAAAAAAAAAAAAAAAAAAGGGGGGGGGGGGGGAAGAAAGAAATCTAGGATAAAATTTTGACCCTTCAAAGGAATTTAAAAAAAAAAACCCACCAACACCTTATTGACTTCAGTGAGGGTGGGATATCACCTACTAACGCCTTCGTTCTGTCAACACTCTAGGCTGTGCAGTCTATTCATTGGAAATGCTGTCATGAGTAAGAGAGGCCTCAGATAAAGAGCTTCATGCTACCTTCCTTCTTGAAATGCTTTTAAGCATCCGATTTGCTTAAATAGCCTACAGCAAGACTTCCAGATTATTCACACTGCCTACCACTAGACATGTACATACAGTGTTGTCTCAGAGAAACCATATTCTAATAAATATGGCTTCTAATTCTAATAGTGACACACTTTATTTTTAGGCTATAGGTCAAACCTCTCTTCGGTACACACAGACATCTGGTGTAGGTCAG
The DNA here is from genome assembly GCF_034315485.1 of Pezoporus occidentalis. Taxonomy (NCBI): domain Eukaryota; kingdom Metazoa; phylum Chordata; class Aves; order Psittaciformes; family Psittacidae; genus Pezoporus; species Pezoporus occidentalis. The sequence continues at coordinate 1,296 of NW_026914685.1, read as the reverse complement.
ACCTAGTAATTTCACTTAGCACATGCTAAATGGATAGCAGACAGTTAACTGTTTTTTGTTCTGAGGCTATTCAGATGTTCTGACTTAAAGCCATCAGCCAAAATACTCACTTTCAATGAAAGTCAAGAAAAACATACTTGAAAAATATTTTACTCGCTCACTGCTCAATCCACAAAAAACTATAAAAGTATCAGAAGTGATTTTTTAATCACTTGTAAGCACTGAGTTGGTAAAACTAATGTCTCTCTTGCTACTTGACCAAGCACATCACAAATAATAACCAAGACTGTTAACTTGTCTTAATGAAGTTTCCAAGGATATAGCGACTGGCTGTGAACAACTGACCCAACAGCTCCTGCTGAAACGTGCGTGAGCACTGCACAGTTCACAAAGGTATTCTCTGCCTCATGCCTCCTAAGTTTTATTGAACAAAATACAATTAAACAGACAATGCACCATAAAACAGCAACAGAGGAGCGTTCACAACAGATTTTTCCATCTATCGAAATGGGGTGTAACCATTACCTATTTAGAATGATTCTTAATCTTACCCACAAGCTCTGCACATTCGCTGTATATCGTATATGGGCAAGAGCATCCAAATCAAATGTTTATGTTACACTGCAAAATCTACTTGATATTTGGGTAGCAAAAGTGAACCAATTTTCATTAGATATGCAGCATCTGTAGAAATTAATTCTTTTTATTTAGGTTTTGTAAAAATTATTTACAGAATCTAGTTCTGTATGTGTCAATTATATTTAATTTGAAACATTTTTAATCCATTGGGGGTTAGCTTAACCTCCTGACTAAACATCCATTTTTATAAGGATATAACTTTTTAATACAGAAGAATGTTTTGAGAATTATTTATTTAATGTTTTTCCTTTACTGGCGGATGCTAGAGTAGAATTTATTATATAATTAAAAAACAAACTCAACAACCTAGCTTTAATATTTCTTTTAGTTTTACCTTTAAAATCCTGTGTTCTTATGTTGCCTTTCCAATCACTCTTTATCCCCAAAACTCACACACAGGCTTGTTGTCTTAAGACCAGTGAAAGTTCTTCTATTAATTAATTTTTCTAGTGACAAGCAAACAAGAGTGATGAGTATGTTTCCACCTTTATTACTCATTTTTCCCCTCTTTGGGAAGTAAGACCATGATCCCTGATATGGTCATTCTGTGAATCTATTCCCACTGTAAGTTAAAATCTTGTGTCCACTTAAAGATGACTGAGTGACCTACCTTTTTTTTTTTTCCCAAAGGCTACAGTAGCCTTCCAGCTAACAAAT
>NW_026914684.1:0-5610 GCF_034315485.1 Pezoporus occidentalis | reverse complement strand
GGTGGGTTTTGGGGGGATAATTTTTCCCCCCCCCTTTACACTTGATTGAAGAATTCTTTTTGTCTGGGGCCTTTTAAAAGGTTTAAAATAAGGAAAAAGGTTTTTGAAAGGGGCACTCAACTTGGGAAGGAGGGTGAAGCTTTTTTTGCATTCCCTGGTTACCCATAAGGCATTTACTGATGTGGATCTGCTGTTTGAAGTGCTGGATGCTGCTGCTCGCAGAGTGCCTGTGTACATCTTGCTTGATGAGATGAACTCTCAGTTTTCCTTGATACAGCTGCTAAATGCAGAGTCAATCTTAACTATGTGGAGGTGAGCAAACCAAAGACCTGCCCTGTCTCTAATTCACATCCTGAAGGGGAAATGTCCTGGAATACAGGGGGCTGCTGTGACTGTGAAAACCTGAGAAAGAGTAACAGGAGATAGTAAAATTTTTTGGGGGGACTAGTGGTTGGGGAAAAATTCACGCCCCTAAATTTTAAAATTAGTGGGGAGAATTTTTTGGCACATAAACAGGGGAGTTTTTAAGTGCTGGCCTCCTGTTCATAAAGTGCATTTTCCCCCTGGATGAGCTCACCATTTCGGCAACCTTATGTTCAGTTTTTAAGTAAAAAAGTTCTCCTTTTTCCTTCCTTTTCTTTTGGCTTAATCCTGGGAGGCTGGAAGTTTGGACCCCAAATCTTTTTGGGGTCCCAGAAAAATTTATGAAAAATTGATAAAAAATTTAGAAACAGGAAAGACAACTTTTATTTAAAAATACTGACAGAAATGGTTGCCCGAAATTGGTGACTAATCCATTTGGATAAAAATTTCCCTTTAACGGATCAACGGGGAGTACAACCTTCCAGGTTGTCTAAAAATTAATGTCTCCAAAATTGGGGTTGGGAAACCTCAGGGTGATTTTAACTCCTTCCAGTTTGGCTTAACATTTTTCAGTCGGGGCAACAATTTTAACTTTAAAGAGTTTAGATATCTTTGGGGCCGGGGAACAAAGTTGGGAATTACAGGCCGATGCCTCCTTCATTCTTTTCCAAAATTATTTATTGCCATTTCAGTTTCATCTTTTACCTGTGGCTGCTCGAACCCTTGTATCTTCCTTATGGGGGGATTGTTTCGCTTTTCCGAGTTGAAAATTGCCCCCCTTTAACCCCAAAGTTGGCAGCCAAAGCCGCCCTGTTCTAATTCCTCCATGGGGGAAAGTCCCGGGGGGGCTCTGTCATTGAAACCTGAGGTTTTTGCCCCGAGGCCTATGGGTTCGGGAAGACTGGGGAGTGGCCCAACTCGGATTTAAAAAGGAAAAAAAGGGTTTCTGTCGGGGAAGCGGGAATTTTCCCCCCTTTTAAAAACCCAATGGGGCAGGGGAAGTTGGAAGGGGGAAAAAGAGTAGGGAAGGGGGAAAAATTTTTCCCCCTGCGGGGGCCTTTGGTTTCAGCCTAAGGGAGGAAGCAAAAATGGCCAATTATGCAGTTCCTTCAAAGGCCTTTAAAATTTTGGGTGTTGGGGTCCTGATGGCAAATCAAAAAAGTTGCAAAGGTTAAGTAGCAGTCCCCAAAAAGGCGGGGGGTTAAACGGGCCGGGGAATTTCCAAACAAAACTTTAACAAATTTTTTTGGGGAAATAAAGAATAATTAAAAAAATACTGTGTTGAGGAGGTGTTTAACAATTAAACCCAACCCCCCAAGGCCAAGTTTCCTTAATGGGGTTTTTAAAATCTTAAAATAACACCTTTAAGCATGCTGTGGTTTTAATCGAACCTAAAAACCTTTTCCCTTCTACCAAATTATTTATGATGAAAGGGCACAAGAAAATGTTGGGTTAATAAAAACACCTAAATTTTTAGAAAGGGGAAACCCAGCAAAAGGGAATAAAAATATAGGGAAGCGAAGTAAAAACTTTTGGGGGAAACAGCATAACAAGTTTTTTTCCTGAAGAAAAAAAAGAAGGGGACACATTGAAACACTGGAAAAAGGCCCCACACCCCCAATTTGGGGATTTAAAATTTTGAGAAATCTTTGGGGTATCTGATTTTGCGCAGGGCTGTTCCTCTGCGGGAAGGGGGGAATTTTCCCTTTTCCCTTTCAGTGCAATCCAGAGCAACAATTTGTGGGGGGAGAAAAAGGGCGGGGTTTCCCCCCCTTGAGGGGAATTCGGATAGGGGGGGGACTTGAAAACCAAGGGAGAAGCGCCACCCAGTCAGTCATCTAAAAGGGTGGGTGGGGGGGCCCAGGGATGGCAAAATAAAAGGGTTTTTTAAAAAGAACAGAGAAAAAGCACGTTACCCAAGGGAAGGGGGAAGTAAAAGAAAAGGGGAAATGGCAAAAAAATTAAAGTTTTAAATAAAGAATGTTCTTGGCATCCTGGGTGAAAATTGCCCAACAATTATTCCCAACTTTCTCAAAGGCTGTAGGAATTTTGGGGGTTTTTTTAGGTTCTTCCCACATAACACTCAAAAACCCTTCCCTTTTTAAATTTTTGCAATTTTTTAAAACTTTAAATTGCTAAAAAAATTTTTACTTAAAAGGCATTGCCAAAATCTTCTTTAAAAAATACGTTTTCAAAAAATTTGGGGTTTTAATTTTAGATAAAATAAAAAGGAAAGGGAACCCAGCAATTTTCCAATCGGTGAAAAACACTGTAAAAATAACAATTAGGTTTGGTTAAAACCAAGGACCCCCCAGTATGTGTTTAACCCAGCAAGGGAATTGGAAAAATTTGAGAAATTTTGAGATAAACAAATTTTTTTAACCAAGTTTGAAAAAAAGCAAATTGGAAAATCATCTCATAAATAAGCCGGTGACTAAGGCAAAGCGCTTTGGGCCCAATAATGCAATGTTTTCCTCCCCCTTTGGGCCCAGAACGGTTGAAAAGTTCTAAAGGGGACGGGGCCCCCTTTTACCCTCTGAACAGGGCACCAAAAGGGTGGGATTGCCAGGGATGTGGAGAAGAAGATTAGGCCTGGAACCCTGGCAGCAATTAACCAAGTGTTTCAAAAAAAAGCCTGAGTGCTTTGGATAGGGCATACCAGGTAATTTCTGATTTCTTTCCTAATTCAAGGGGTTTCCTGCCAAATCCCCTCCTTGGTTGGACATAAAGAAATTCAAAATTAAACCCCTAAATGAATTATAATCCCGTGTAATTTTTCAAATACTTTGTGTAAAACCCTTAATTGAAATCAGTCCAGTTTTAAAATTCCTACTCTTTCCTAATAAACCATCCCTGTATCCTCCATTGGTGTGGTCAAGTTTGGAAAATGCCCCTTAAAGGTTTATGTGGCTTTCCCTTTCTTTTCTCCTGCAGCCCATTCTTGAAAGAAAAAACATTCAGATTTTCCCCGGAATCCTGTTGTCTGATCCCAGTTGTCTTTCTGTTATTCTTGTGCCTGGAAATGGCTTCCAGGAAGATTTGCTCCACAGTTTCCCTTTCAGGCTGAGGTAGGGCTGACCTGCTGTTGTTTCCTTTGCTCTTTTTAAAGTTGGGCATAACATTTTAGTTATAAAAAAGCAATTATAACCCAAAGTAATTGCAGGAAAAACTTTTTCGTACAAGGATTACCACCAGCTTGCTCTCTTGCTGTTGTTACTACTGACTGGCTTTTTTAGAACAGAGGTCATTTATTGCCTTGTAAAATCCTCTGCAAAGATGTGATGCCAAATCTGTTCATAACTATGAGGTTTGGGAACAACAGTTGCAATGAATGCCTCCCCTGGGCAGTAAAGATATGGGAGAATTTTCTTCAGGCTAGCAAAGGGGGTTTCAAGATGATGCTAATACACTATCATTACTTCTATTTCTCTTTGTAGTTTTATGTGGTCTTTTGAGAAGATTCACAGGAGCATTGCACACATTTTCCAGGGGGAGCGGGGAAAAAAAATTTTTTGGGGGGGGGGGGGGGGGTTAAAAGGGTTACTTTTTTTATTTGCCCTTTTGGAAAAAATTTCCTTTCACCCCAAAGGGGGTTTTTTGGGGCCAAAAAAACCAAAAAGGGCTCCCCCCTGGAAAAGATTTGTGTGAAAAAATTGTTTTCCCGGGGTAAAATTTCCTCAAAAGACCACATAAAACTACAAAGAGAAATAGAAGTAATGATAGTGTATTAGCATCATACTTGAAACCATTTGCTAGCCTGAAAAAAATTTCCCCCCCGATTTTTACTCCCAGGCAGGCATTCATTGCACACTGTTTTTCCCCAAAAACCTCATAGTTATGAACAGATTTGGCATCGAAATTTTTTCAAAAGGATTTTCCAAAGGCAATAAATGACCTCTTTCAAAAAAAAGCCAGTCAGTATAACAACAGCAAAGAGCAAGCTGGGGGTAATCCTTCTGAAGTAGTTGTTTTGCAATTACTTTGGGTTATAATTGCTTTTTTTTTAACTAAAATGTTTTTGCCCCCCAAATTTAAAAAAAAGCAAAGGAAACAAAAGGAGGTAAACCCTCCTCAGGGCCCGAAGGCAAAATTGGACAAAAAACTTTGGAAGCCATTTCCAGGGACAAGAATAACAGAAAGACAACTGGGATCAGACAACAGGGGTTTGGGGCCCAAAAACCGCCCCAAATGCCCCCAAAAAGTCTGGCTGCATGGATGGGGGGCACAAGCAAGAGGTCCACATAGCCTTTATATTTTTTTAGCCAAACTGGACCATTAGACTGTATGAGTGTGACAGACAGGGACAAAAAGGAAATTTTGGTGTGGGGTTTTAAAAAGGTGATGGTCAGTAATTTGAAATCTGACTGATAGACTGTAAGTGGTGTTACCCAGGGGTCAGGGCTTGGGGGGAAAAAGTGTTTTACACTGTCATTAATGACCTGGAAAATCAGGGCAGTGTGTCCCCCAGAATAGGAGATGGTGCAGTTTTGTGCCAGGGAGGGACTGGGGAAATGTACCCCAAAACCCCATGAAATTCAGCAAAGGCAAATGCAGAATCTTGCACCTGGGAAGGAACAGCCTCATCCCCCAATGCAGCTGAGCAAAAGGGGCTATCTAGGAAACAGCTTCCCGGAAATGTCTTGATGGCTCTGGCGGGGTTCTCGGCTACAGTTTTCCCCCTTGGGTCTCAAAAAAAATCTTTGGGCACGTCCCGCGCAGCTGGCTCTAGGGGCCCCGCTTCAAAAAACAGGGTGGGTTGGGCCAGATACTGCCAAACATCCCTTTTCCCAAAATCAACCCCCCTGGGGGGAAAGGGAAAACATTCAGTGTTATGGCTTTTTTTCCCAAGTCAACTTTCCTTGAAATAGCTACGTACCTGCCTGCTGATGGGAAGCAGTGAATGGATTTTTTTACTTTGCTTTGCTTGTGTGTGCATTTTTTTTGTTATTAAACTGTTTTTTCTCAACCCACAAGTTCTCTCATGTGTGCCCTTCTCATTTTTTCACATCATGCTTGGGGAGTAAGCGCACATACTGGGTCTCAGCTGCCTACTGGAGTTAAGCCACAACAGCCTGAATTAGTGTATCATTTTTACAGATGGTTTTCACCCCCCTTAAAGTGAAGGAAGCTTCCCTTTGGGTGTCTGGGCTTGTGGGCCCTTTTTTTAATTGGTGTTATCTACCTCCATGCAAAACAGAGTATTTTTTTTTGAAAACTGCTACTAGTATCCTTCAGTGAGAAGAGTTT
>NW_026914682.1:0-4702 GCF_034315485.1 Pezoporus occidentalis | reverse complement strand
ACAGCAGACGAGCCAGGAGGGAAAGCTTGTGCTGGACCTGTTCAGCACACAATCACCTTTACATTGGTGCATCCATCGTTGCTTTCACTGCTCCCTTTCATACAGGAAAAGCATTTGAATGGAATCAGTCCAGAGCCTGCTCTCTGCTACGCAGCAACACAGTCAGCACAGAAAGAACAGTGGCATCTGCTCCCACAGCAGAAGAACCAGCAGGGAAAGCTAGTGCTGGGCCTCTTCAGCACACAGGCTGCTTTGCAACGGTGTCACCATCATTGCAGTCTCTCCTCGGTTTCATACCTAAAAGTCCATTTGAATCCAAATTCTCAGCTGGTCGCTCTCAGCTGCAGGCAGCACAGTGAGTACAGCACGAACGTTTGGCCTCTGCTCCCACAGCAGAAGAGCCAGGAGGGAAAGCTGGTGTTGGAACCAGCAGGGAAACCTAGTGCTGGGCCTCTTCAGCACACAGGCTGCTTTGCAACGGTGTCACCATCATTGCAGTCTCTCCTCGGTTTCATACCTAAAAGTCCATTTGAATCCAAATTCTCAGCTGGTCACTCTCAGCTGCAGGCAGCACAGTGAGTACAGCACGAACGTTTGGCCTCTGCTCCCACAGCAGAAGAGCCAGGAGGGAAAGCTGGTGCTGGACCTGTTCAGCACACAATCACCTTTACATTGGTGCATCCATCGTTGCTTTCACTGCTCACTTTCATACAGGAAAAGAATTTGAATGGAATCAGTCCAGAGCCTGCTCTCTGCTGGCAGCAGCACAGTCAGCACAGAAAGAACAGTGGCATCTGCTCCCACAGCAGAAGAACCAGCAGGGAAAGCTAGTGCTGGGCCTCTTCAGCACACAGGCTGCTTTGCAACGGTGTCACCATCATTGCAGTCTCTCCTCGGTTTCATACCTAAAAGTCCATTTGAATCCAAATTCTCAGCTGGTCGCTCTCAGCTGCCCAGCAGCACAGTGAGTACAGCACGAACGTTTGGCCTCTGCTCCCACAGCAGAAGAGCCAGGATTGAAAGCTTGTGCTGGACCTGTTCAGCACACAATCACCTTTACATTGGTGCATCCATCGTTGCTTTCACTGCTCACTTTCATACAGGAAAAGCATTTGAATGGAATCAGTTCAGAGCCTGCTCTCTGCTGCGCAGCAACACAGTCAGCAGAATGAACAGTGGCATCTGCTCCCACAGCAGAAGAACCAGCAGGGAAAGCTAGTGCTGGGCCTCTTCAGCACACAGGCTGCTTTGCAACGGTGTCACCATCATTGCAGTCTCTCCTCGGTTTCATACCTAAAAGTCCATTTGAATCCAAATTCTCAGCTGGTCGCTTTCAGCTGCCCAGCAGCACAGTGAGTACAGCACGAACGTTGGGCCTCTGCTCCCACAGCAGAAGAGCCAGGAGGGAAAGCTGGTGCTGGACCTGTTCAGCACACAATCACCTTTACATTGGTGCATCCATCGTTGCTTTCACTGCTCCCTTTCATGCAGGAAAAGCATTTGAATGGAATCAGTCCAGAGCCTGCTCTCTGCTGGCAGCAACACAGTCAGCACAGAATGAACAGTGGCATCTGCTCCCACAGCAGAAGAACCAGCAGGAAAATCTAGTGCTGGGCCCCTTCAGCACACAGGCTGCTTTGCAACGGTGTCACCATCATTGCAGTCTCTCCTCGGTTTCATACCTAAAAGTCCATTTGAATCCAAATTCTCAGCTGGTCCCTTTCAGCTGCCCAGCAGCCCAGTGAGGACAGCACACTTTTATATCGGTGCATCCATCGTTGCTTTCACTGCTCCCTTTCATACAGGAAAACCATTGGAATGGAATCAGTCCAGAGCCTGCTCTCTGCTGCGCAGCAACACAGTCAGCACAGAATGAACAGTGGCATCTGCTCCCACAGCAGAAGAACCAGCAGGGAAAGCTAGTGCTGGGCCTCTTCAGCACACAGGCTGCTTTGCAACGGTGTCACCATCATTGCAGTCTCTCCTCGGTTTCATACCTAAAAGTCCATTTGAATCCAAATTCTCAGCTGGTCGCTTTCAGCTGCCCAGCAGCACAGTGAGTACAGCACGAACGTTTGGCCTCTGCTCCCACAGCAGAAGAGCCAGGATTGAAAGCTTGTGCTGGACCTGTTCAGCACACAATCACCTTTACATTGGTGCATCCATCGTTGCTTTCACTGCTCCCTTTCATACAGGAAAAGCATTTGAATGGAATCAGTTCAGAGCCTGCTCTCTGCTGCGCAGCAACACAGTCAGCACAGAATGAACAGTGGCATCTGCTCCCACAGCAGAAGAACCAGCAGGGAAAGCTAGTGCTGGGCCTCTTCAGCACACAGGCTGCTTTGCAACGGTGTCACCATCATTGCAATCTCTCCTCGGTTTCATACCTAAAAGTCCATTTGAATCCAAATTCTCAGCTGGTCGCTCTCAGCTGCAGGCAGCACAGTGAGTACAGCACGAACGTTTGGCCTCTGCTCCCACAGCAGAAGTGTCAGGATTGAAAGCTGGTGCTGGACCTGTTCAGCACACAATCACCTTTACATCGGTGCATCCATCGTTGCTTTCACTGCTCACTTTCATACAGGAAAAGCATTTGAATGGAATCAGTCCAGAGCCTGCTCTCTGCTGCGCAGCAACACAGTCAGCACAGAATGAACAGTGGCATCTGCTCCCACAGCAGAAGAACCAGCAGGGAAAGCTAGTGCTGGGCCTCTTCAGCACACAGGCTGCTTTGCAACGGTGTCACCATCATTGCAGTCTCTCCTCGGTTTCATACCTAAAAGTCCATTTGAATCCAAATTCTCAGCTGGTCTCTCTCAGCTGCAGGCAGCACAGTGAGTACAGCACGAACGTTTGGCCTCTGCTCCCACAGCAGAAGAGCCAGGATTGAAAGCTTGTGCTGGACCTGTTCAGCACACAATCACCTTTACATTGGTGCATCCATCGTTGCTTTCACTGCTCCCTTTCATACAGGAAAAGCATTTGAATGGAATCAGTCCAGAGCCTGCTCTCTGCTACGCAGCAACACAGTCAGCACAGAAAGAACAGTGGCATCTGCTCCCACAGCAGAAGAACCAGCAGGGAAAGCTAGTGCTGGGCCTCTTCAGCACACAGGCTGCTTTGCAACGGTGTCACCATCATTGCAGTCTCTCCTCGGTTTCATACCTAAAAGTCCATTTGAATCCAAATTCTCAGCTGGTCGCTCTCAGCTGCAGGCAGCACAGTGAGTACAGCACGAACGTTTGGCTTCTGCTCCCACAGCAGAAGAGCCAGGATTGAAAGCTGGTGCTGGACCTGTTCAGCACACAGTCACTTTTACATTGGTGCATCCATCGTTGCTTTCACTGCTCCCTTTCATACAGGAAAAGCATTTGAATGGAATCAGTTCAGAGCCTGCTCTCTGCTGCGCAGCAACACAGTCAGCACAGAACGAACAGTGGCATCTGCTCCCACAGCAGAAGAACCAGCAGGGAAAGCTAGTGCTGGGCCTCTTCAGCACACAGGCTGCTTTGCAACGGTGTCACCATCATTGCAGTCTCTCCTCGGTTTCATACCTAAAAGTCCATTTGAATCCAAATTCTCAGCTGGTCGCTCTCAGCTGCAGGCAGCACAGTGAGTACAGCACGAACGTTTGGCCTCTGCTCCCACAGCAGAAGAGCCAGGATTGAAAGCTTGTGCTGGACCTGTTCAGCACACAATCACCTTTACATTGGTGCATCCATCGTTGCTTTCACTGCTCCCTTTCATACAGGAAAAGCATTTGAATGGAATCAGTTCAGAGCCTGCTCTCTGCTGCGCAGCAACACAGTCAGCACAGAAGGAACAGTGGCATCTGCTCCCACAGCAGAAGAACCAGCAGGGAAAGCTAGTGCTGGGCCTCTTCAGCACACAGGCTGCTTTGCAACGGTGTCACCATCATTGCAGTCTCTCCTCGGTTTCATACCTAAAAGTCCATTTGAATCCAAATTCTCAGCTGGTCGCTCTCAGCTGCAGGCAGCACAGTGAGTACAGCACGAACGTTTGGCTTCTGCTCCCACAGCAGAAGAGCCAGGATTGAAAGCTGGTGCTGGACCTGTTCAGCACACAATCACCTTTACATTGGTGCATCCATCGTTGCTTTCACTGCTCCCTTTCATACAGGAAAAGCATTTGAATGGAATCAGTTCAGAGCCTGCTCTCTGCTGCGCAGCAACACAGTCAGCACAGAATGAACAGTGGCATCTGCTCCCACAGCAGAAGAACCAGCAGGGAAAGCTAGTGCTGGGCCTCTTCAGCACACAGGCTGCTTTGCAACGGTGTCACCATCATTGCAGTCTCTCCTCGGTTTCATACCTAAAAGTCCATTTGAATCCAAATTCTCAGCTGGTCGCTCTCAGCTGCAGGCAGCACAGTGAGTACAGCACGAACGTTTGGCTTCTGCTCCCACAGCAGAAGAGCCAGGATTGAAAGCTTGTGCTGGACCTGTTCAGCACACAATCACCTTTACATTGGTGCATCCATCGTTGCTTTCACTGCTCCCTTTCATACAGGAAAAGCATTTGAATGGAATCAGTTCAGAGCCTGCTCTCTGCTGCGCAGCAACACAGTCAGCACAGAACGAAGAGTGGCATCTGCTCCCACAGCAGAAGAACCAGCAGGGAAAGCTAGTGCTGGGCCTCTTCAGCACACAGGCTGCTTTGCAACGGTGTCACTATCATTGCAG
>NW_026914681.1:0-6168 GCF_034315485.1 Pezoporus occidentalis | reverse complement strand
CCAGTACCAGCTTTCCCTTTTTTCTCTTCTAATGTGGGAGCAGAGGCCAAACGTTCGTGCTCTACTCACTGTGCTGCTGGGCATTCAAACGCACTTTTAGGTTTGAAAGCTCAGAGAGCACAGATGGTGACTCCGTTGCAAAGCTGACTGTGTGCTGAAGATTCCCAGGCCCAGCTTTCCCTCCTGGCTCTTCGGCTGTGAGAACAGAGGCCAAAAGTTCGTGCTTACTCAGTGTGCTGCTGGGCAGCAGACAGCAAGCTCCTGAGAGGTAGCATTCAAATGCAAACTCACGTATGAAAGTGAGCCCTGAGAGTAAGGATGGACATAGTGTTGCAAAGCTGACTCTGTTCTGAAGATCACTAGCACCACCTTTCCCTCCTGCCTCTTCGGCTGTGAGAACAGAAGCCAAACCTTCTGCATCTACGCACTGCGTTGCTGGGCAGCAGAGTGCAGGCTTCGAAGAGGTTTCATTCAAACTCTCTTTCAGGTATGAAAGTGAGCAGTGAAAGCAATGATGGAGGCACCGTTGCAAAGCTGACTGTGTGCTGAAGAATGCCAGCCCCAGCTTTCCCTCCCGGCTCTTCTGCTGTGGGAGCAGAGGCCAAAAGTTCATGCTCTACTCACTGTGCTGCTGGGCAGCCGAGAGCAGGCTCTGGAGAGCTTGCATTCAAATGCACTTTTAGGTTTGAAAGCTCAGAGAGCACAGATGGTGACGCCGTTGCAAAGCTGACTGTGTGCTGTATATTCCCAGCCCCAGCTTTCCCTCCTGGCTCTTCGGCTGTGAGAACAGAGGCCAAAAGTTCGTGCTCTACTCAGTGTGCTGCTGGGCAGCAGACAGCAAGCTCCTGAGAGGTAGCATTCAAATGCAAACTCACGTATGAAAGTGAGCCCTGAGAGTAAGGATGGAGATAGTGTTGCAAAGCTGACTCTGTTCTGAAGATCACTAGCACCACCGTTCCCTCCTGCCTCTTCGGCTGTGAGAACAGAAGCCAAACCTTCTGCATCTACGCACTGCGTTGCTGGGCAGCAGAGTGCAGGCTTCGGAGTGGTTTCATTCAAACTCTCTTTCAGGTATGAAAGTGAGCAGTGAAAGCAATGATGGAGGCACCGTTGCAAAGCTGACTTTGTGCTGAAGAATGCCACCCCCAGCTTTCCCTCCCGGCTCTTCTGCTGTGGGAGCAGAGGCCAAAAGTTCATGCTCTACTCAGAGTGCTGCTGCGCAGCCGAGAACAGGCTCTGGAGCGAATGCATTCTGATGTTTTTCCTGTTGACAGTGGGCAGTGACACCAGTAATGGAGGCACCTTTGCAAAGCTGACTGTGTGCTGAAGATTAGTAGCACAAGCTTTCACTCCTGGCTCTTCGGCTGTGTGAGCAGAGGCCAAACGTTTGTGCTCTACTCACTGTGCTGCTGGGCAGCTTAGACACCATCCGGAGAGGTACGACTCAAATGAACTTTTAGCTATGAAACCGAGGAGCCACAGCACTGCTGGTGACAAAGTTGCAAAGCTGACTATGTGCTGAAGATTGCCAGAAGCAGCTTTCTCTCCTGGCTCTTCTGCTGTGGGAGCCAGAGGCCAGACGTTCATGATCTCCTCAGAGTGCTGCTGGGCAGCAGAGGGCAGGCTTCCGAGAGGATTCATTCAAACTCTCTTTCAGGTATGAAAGTGAGCAGAGACAGCAATGATGGAGGCACCGTTGTAAAGCTGACTGTGTGCTGAAGAATCCCAGTACCAGCTTTCCCTTTTTTCTCTTCTAATGTGGGAGCAGAGGCCAAACGTTCGTGCTCTACTCACTGTGCTGCTGGGCAGCTGAGAGTGACCTCTAGTTTTTATTCAAATTGTCTTTTAGGCATTAAACCGAGGAGAAACTGCAATGATGGAGGCACCGTTGCAAAGCTGGGTGCTGAAGAGGCCCAGCACCAGCTTTTTTCATTCGTCTTCGGCTGTGGGAACAGAGGGCAAACGTTCGTGCCCTCCTCGCTGTGCTCCTGGGTCCCCTAGAGCAAGCCCCGGAGAGGTACAATACAAATAGACTTTTACGTATGAAAGTGAGCAGTGAACAGGCATGATGGTGACACCCTTGTAAAGCTGACTGTGTGCTGAAGAGGCCCAGCACGATCTTTCCCTCCTGGCTCTTCTACTGTGGGAGCAGAACCCAAACGTTGGTGCTCTACTCACTATGCTGCTGGGCAGCCGAGAGCAGGCTCTGGAGAGCTTGCATTCAAATGCACTTTTAGGTTTGAAAGCTCAGAGAGCACAGATGGTGACTCCGTTGCAAAGCTGACTGTGTGCTGAAGATTCCCATCCCAGCTTTCCCTCCTGGCTCTTCGGCTGTGAGAACAGAGGCCAAAAGTTCGTGCTCTACTCAGTGTGCTGCTGGGCAGCAGACAGCAAGCTCCTGAGAGGTAGCATTCAAATGCAAACTCACGTATGAAAGTGAGCCCTGAGAGTAAGGATGGACATAGTGTTGCAAAGCTGACTCTGTTCTGAAGATCACTAGCACCACCTTTCCCTCCTGCCTCTTCGGCTGTGAGAAAAGAAGCCAAACCTTCTGCATCTACGCACTGCGTTGCTGGGCAGCAGAGTGCAGGCTTCGAAGAGGTTTCATTCAAACTCTCTTTCAGGTATGAAAGTGAGCAGTGAAAGCAATGATGGAGGCACCGTTGCAAAGCTGACTGTGTGCTGAAGAATGCCAGCCCCAGCTTTCCCTCCCGGCTCTTCTGCTGTGGGAGCAGAGGCCAAAAGTTCATGCTCTACTCAGAGTGCTGCTGGGCAGCCGAGAGCAGGCTCTGGAGAGCTTGCATTCAAATGCACTTTTAGGTTTGAAAGCTCAGAGAGCACAGATGGTGACTCCGTTGCAAAGCTGACTGTGTGCTGAAGATTCCCAGGCCCAGCTTTCCCTCCTGGCTCTTCGGCTGTGAGAACAGAGGCCAAAAGTTCGTGCTTACTCAGTGTGCTGCTGGGCAGCAGACAGCAAGCTCCTGAGAGGTAGCATTCAAATGCAAACTCACGTATGAAAGTGAGCCCTGAGAGTAAGGATGGAGATAGTGTTGCAAAGCTGACTCTGTTCTGAAGATCACTAGCACCACCTTTCCCTCCTGCCTCTTCGGCTGTGAGAACAGAAGCCAAACCTTCTGCATCTACGCACTGCGTTGCTGGGCAGCAGAGTGCAGGCTTCGAAGAGGTTTCATTCAAACTCTCTTTCAGGTATGAAAGTGAGCAGTGAAAGCAATGATGGAGGCACCGTTGCAAAGCTGACTGTGTGCTGAAGAATGCCAGCCCCAGCTTTCCCTCCCGGCTCTTCTGCTGTGGGAGCAGAGGCCAAAAGTTCATGCTCTACTCACTGTGCTGCTGGGCAGCCGAGAGCAGGCTCTGGAGAGCTTGCATTCAAATGCACTTTTAGGTTTGAAAGCTCAGAGAGCACAGATGGTGACTCCGTTGCAAAGCTGACTGTGTGCTGTATATTCCCAGCCCCAGCTTTCCCTCCTGGCTCTTCGGCTGTGAGAACAGAGGCCAAAAGTTCGTGCTCTACTCAGTGTGCTGCTGGGCAGCAGACAGCAAGCTCCTGAGAGGTAGCATTCAAATGCAAACTCACGTATGAAAGTGAGCCCTGAGAGTAAGGATGGAGATAGTGTTGCAAAGCTGACTCTGTTCTGAAGATCACTAGCACCACCTTTCCCTCCTGCCTCTTCGGCTGTGAGAACAGAAGCCAAACCTTCTGCATCTACGCACTGCGTTGCTGGGCAGCAGAGTGCAGGCTTCGAAGAGGTTTCATTCAAACTCTCTTTCAGGTATGAAAGTGAGCAGTGAAAGCAATGATGGAGGCACCGTTGCAAAGCTGACTGTGTGCTGAAGAATGCCAGCCCCAGCTTTCCCTCCCGGCTCTTCTGCTGTGGGAGCAGAGGCCAAAAGTTCATGCTCTACTCACTGTGCTGCTGGGCAGCCGAGAGCAGGCTCTGGAGAGCTTGCATTCAAATGCACTTTTAGGTTTGAAAGCTAGGAGAGACAGCACAGATGGTGACTCCGTTGCAAAGCTGACTGTGTGCTGTATATTCCCAGCCCCAGCTTTCCCTCCTGGCTCTTCGGCTGTGAGAACAGAGGCCAAAAGTTCGTGCTCTACTCAGTGTGCTGCTGGGCAGCAGACAGCAAGCTCCTGAGAGGTAGCATTCAAATGCAAACTCACGTATGAAAGTGAGCCCTGAGAGTAAGGATGGAGATAGTGTTGCAAAGCTGACTCTGTTCTGAAGATCACTAGCACCACCGTTCCCTCCTGCCTCTTCGGCTGTGAGAACAGAAGCCAAACCTTCTGCATCTACGCACTGCGTTGCTGGGCAGCAGAGTGCAGGCTTCGGAGTGGTTTCATTCAAACTCTCTTTCAGGTATGAAAGTGAGCAGTGAAAGCAATGATGGAGGCACCGTTGCAAAGCTGACTGTGTGCTGAAGAATGCCAGCCCCAGCTTTCCCTCCCGGCTCTTCTGCTGTGGGAGCAGAGGCCAAAAGTTCATGCTCTACTCAGAGTGCTGCTGCGCAGCCGAGAGCAGGCTCTGGAGCGAATGCATTCTGATGTTTTTCCTGTTGACAGTGGGCAGTGACACCAGTAATGGAGGCACCTTTGCAAAGCTGACTGTGTGCTGAAGATTAGTAGCACAAGCTTTCACTCCTGGCTCTTCGGCTGTGTGAGCAGAGGCCAAACGTTTGTGCTCTACTCACTGTGCTGCTGGGCAGCTTAGACACCATCCGGAGAGGTACGACTCAAATGAACTTTTAGCTATGAAACCGAGGAGCCACAGCACTGCTGGTGACAAAGTTGCAAAGCTGACTATGTGCTGAAGATTGCCAGAAGCAGCTTTCTCTCCTGGCTCTTCTGCTGTGGGAGCCAGAGGCCAGACGTTCATGATCTCCTCAGAGTGCTGCTGGGCAGCAGAGGGCAGGCTTCCGAGAGGATTCATTCAAACTCTCTTTCAGGTATGAAAGTGAGCAGAGACAGCAATGATGGAGGCACCGTTGTAAAGCTGACTGTGTGCTGAAGAATCCCAGCACCAGCTTTCCCTTTTTTCTCTTCTAATGTGGGAGCAGAGGCCAAACGTTCGTGCTCTACTCACTGTGCTGCTGGGCAGCTGAGAGTGACCTCCAGTTTTTATTCAAATTGTCTTTTAGGCATTAAACCGAGGAGAAGCTGCAATGATGGAGGCACCGTTGCAAAGCTGGGTGCTGAAGAGGCCCAGCACCAGCTTTTTTCATTCGTCTTCGGCTGTGGGAACAGAGGGCAAACGTTCGTGCCCTCCTCGCTGTGCTCCTGGGTCCCCTAGAGCAAGCCCCGGAGAGGTACAATACAAATAGACTTTTACGTATGAAAGTGAGCAGTGAACAGGCATGATGGTGACACCCTTGTAAAGCTGACTGTGTGCTGAAGAGGCCCAGCACGATCTTTCCCTCCTGGCTCTTCTACTGTGGGAGCAGAACCCAAACGTTGGTGCTCTACTCACTATGCTGCTGGGCAGCCGAGAGCAGGCTCTGGAGAGCTTGCATTCAAATGCACTTTTAGGTTTGAAAGCTCAGAGAGCACAGATGGTGACTCCGTTGCAAAGCTGACTGTGTGCTGAAGATTCCCAGGCCCAGCTTTCCCTCCTGGCTCTTCGGCTGTGAGAACAGAGGCCAAAAGTTCGTGCTTACTCAGTGTGCTGCTGGGCAGCAGACAGCAAGCTCCTGAGAGGTAGCATTCAAATGCAAACTCACGTATGAAAGTGAGCCCTGAAAGTAAGGATGGAGATAGTGTTGCAAAGCTGACTCTGTTCTGAAGATCACTAGCACCACCTTTCCCTCCTGCCTCTTCGGCTGTGAGAACAGAAGCCAAACCTTCTGCATCTACGCACTGCGTTGCTGGGCAGCAGAGTGCAGGCTTCGAAGAGGTTTCATTCAAACTCTCTTTCAGGTATGAAAGTGAGCAGTGAAAGCAATGATGGAGGCACCGTTGCAAAGCTGACTGTGTGCTGAAGAATGCCAGCCCCAGCTTTCCCTCCCGGCTCTTCTGCTGTGGGAGCAGAGGCCAAAAGTTCATGCTCTACTCACTGTGCTGCTGGGCAGCCGAGAGCAGGCTCTGGAGAGCTTGCATTCAAATGCACTTTTAGGTTTGAAAGCTCAGAGAGCACAGATGGTGACGCCGTTGCA
>NW_026914680.1:0-6598 GCF_034315485.1 Pezoporus occidentalis | reverse complement strand
TGACATCCAAAAGAGACCACTGCCGTTAACACTTTTTTCCTCTAGATTTATGGCCACCTTTTTCTTAAAAGCACAGTTACATTCTTCTGTTTCTTTGGCTGATAAAGCACCAGACAAATTACTCTCTCTCAATGCAAAGTTTTTTCTACTTCCTCTTGAGCATCAGCTCTTCCTAGTTAAAAGGCCAATTTTTTTTTTTTCTACCACAAACATCAGTCAAACCAACACACCTACATCTGCATGAAAATGTTCTATTATGATTTCTGTGCCACTGTTCTGGAATTCTACACGTACACAAAAGATCCACCTTCTTTCCTGACCCTAACCTACCATTGAAATTAGTTTATTGTGAAGTTCTTTAAATAGGGTAATAATAATGTCTTAAAAAAGGTGTCCCTGCCCATGGGAGGAGGGGTTGGAACTAGATGATCTTAAGGTCCTTTCTGACCCTAACGATTCTATGATTCTCTGATTCTAAAAGCACAGGTGCTGTTTTTTTTGACTTAAGCTCCATGTGAGGGTCTCTTAGGATAGTAATGATGACTGGTTTTACTACTGAAGGAGAGCACAAATTTTATTTATTTTTCTACTGTGTGAAGGAAGAAACACTCGGCCAGAACTGAACACCAGAGTGCTTCAGAAGGGGACATTCCATAGGTACCACTGAAATGATTCAAACTGTAATTAACTATCCCTGCTATCCCAAAATACAGGTGCATATGCATTTGGGAATGAGATGAGTATCAAATTGCAAACTGAGTCACTTGACAAGCTTGTTTTACCCTTCCAATTATGCAAGCAAGTTTGTGACTCAGGATCTATACAAGTCTGTTCTCTGACAAGACAAATCAGTTCTGCCGCTGAGCCAGTCAGAGCAGCCCTTTTCACAGTGATAAATTCAGCAGGCAGCCATGGTATGGAAAAGATTGTGGAGCCTTTATTCTGTGTGCAGCTACCTCTATGAGACAGAGTAAATACATTTTAAAGAAAAATAATCTTCAGGTCATCACTACAAAAGGAACTAATTAAATGGGGGAGAGAAGAGGTGTCATGGGATTACAGTGATTGGTGTTCATGGTTCTTTAACTAAAAGAGATTATTTTCTTTCCCATAGCATTTTCTGTTACTACTGTTGTGTCTTCATCCCTTGCTCATAAAAATCGTCCAGCAACTTGCTGTAATTGCAGTTGTTGTTCATAATTAATTTCTTTAATTGTCTCTGATTTTTTTTTTTTTTTACTCTTGCAAATAATTTCTTACACATTATTAGAATGTGACAAGGTTGGAGGTGCCATGCCAGTTACAAGCAGTCACAGACTCATGCACACATTGGCATGGGAATCTCTGCCCCAGCCTGTTCTGGAAACAGACATATTTTGCTGGCACATCTTGAACTAACTGTAATCTTTCCTTACCCTTCAGGCTTGATTCTCTTGAAGTGCCAAGTATGAATGACTGTTGCAAATAGTCTTGGCACTTGAAATACCTAACCCTTAACACCTACTGACAGAATGTCTAGGCTGCATTCACAATAAAAGTGAAGAACCCACTGGGCAGATTGCACTTCCCTCTCTCTACCTGTAAGAAATACAACCATTAGTCCTGGATATATATATATATATATATATTCAAAACCTTTGCCTTCATATTTACATATTTACATTCATATTTACATACATATACAAAATCTTTACACTCATGCCCAGGGGTGAATCTCACCAACACCCATCTTAGTTGATATTATAATAATCCTACCGTGAGGCCATGAATGAGGCCCCACTGTGTGAACTGCAGTGCAAGAACTGTAAGAGAATGCCTTAACCAAGAAGAGCTCATCGTTAAGTTATACGAGGCTGAAAAAGATATGGAAAATGGAACAGAGAGTTATGGTTTGCAAATGTTTTTATTTGGCTTTTCCAAAACGTCAAAAATGGGTTTCAGTACACAGCTGTATGTGAATACTGAATTGCCTGTTCTTTACAACAGCTATTCTGAGAGATCCATAACCATCTTCTACATGATTTACGCACATCCTGTTGGGGCTCTAGATCACAACCCCAGTGCCAGCAGTGTCCTGGGTTTAGCAGTAGCAGTCATTTTTCCCCTTCTTGGTAGCTGGTGCAGTGCAATGTTTTGACTTTCAGCTCGGGAACAGAGCTGATAACAAGCGATGTTTTGGTTTGGCCAAGGACTTTGTGAGCCTCATGCTCTGCCAGGGAGGAGGGGAAGCCAGGAGGAAGTAGAGACAGGACACCTGACCCAAACTGACCAAAGAGGTATTCCATACCACAGCACGTCATGCCCAGGATGTAACTGGGAGTTAGCCGGAAGGGCTGGGGAGACTGCAGGGTTGGAGGAGGTATCGGTCAGAGCTTGGTCGGGCTGGGGGGGGCGAGTTATCGGTCGGCTGGTGGTGAGATGATGTATTCTCTTCCCTTGTTATTTCCTATATCATTATTATCATTGGTGGTAGCAGTAGTGATTTGTGTTATACCTTAGTTACTAAACTGTTCTTATCTCAACCCGTGGGAGTTGCATTCTTCTTTCGATTCTCCTCTCCGTCCCTCCGAGAGCAGGGGGAGGGCAAGAAAAGGGGGGGAAGTGAGCGAACGAATTACCTGACTGGGTTTAAACCACGACAGTTCTTTTTGGCGCCCAACGTGGGGCACGAAGGGTTGAGATAACGACAGATTTGACTGGATTAATAGTCACTCATCACAATGACGATTTATTGGCTCTCAGAGTTGTTTCGCTTGATCTCACAGCTTCAGAATGTTGTAACTTACGTAGAGCCGGTATTTGCTGTGATAGTGTTTATCAAGTATGGGGCCTGGGCTAAGGTTCTTGTCTCACTGTGCTTTATGGCAATGGCTTGTAATACTGGCGGGCTCCAGCAGCAGGGCGGGACGGACGTGGCCGTGGACTTGTACCTGGCCGTCCGGCTGCTCTTCACCGCCCTGGCCCTCACCCTACTCTCCATCTTCGTGAGGCTGCGGGGAGCAGAGGGGGCGCGGCCCCGGGAGCCAGCGGCAGCCGAAGCGGCCCGGGAGAGCGGCCCCGGGCACCAAGCGGCGGCGGGAGCGGGGCCGGAGGCCGCGAGGGGACGGCTGCCGGTGGAGGAGGTCGGGGCGGTCGAGGAGCAGAAGGAGGCGGCTGCCGAGCAGCGGGAGAAGGCGGCGGAGGAGCCGAGCCCCGCGGAAGAGCCGAGCCCCGCGGCGGAGCCGAGCCCCGCGGCCGAGCCCAGCCCCGCGACGGCCGAGAGCATTTCCCGGAAGCCGCCCGCCGAGCCCCAGGAGGATGCAGGAGACCACGCAGCATTTCCCAGCAAGGCAGAGGAGGAAGAGCTGGACTCAGGAAAAGAGAAGCTGGCGGTGGGAGAGCCGGCAAGCACAGCAGCTGCACCAGCCCCAGTGACAAGTACAGCAGCATCAACTGAGAGTTCTGAAGGTTTTGAATGGCCTTTGGGCATTCTTGGGACCTGCCTGCTGATTGTGATGGGGATCAGCATGTTGGCACACACACAGGCTGTGTTCTACCCACAACCATTTTGTCTGATCTCAGAAGTTAAGCAGAGTCAGGTTTGGGTCTTGTCTGGGGTTAGACAACGATGCAGGGTGACCAAGAGATTTTCCCCAAAGCTGGACAGTCATGAGTGGCAGGATGTGCGTGACAGTATGGGCAAGTATCTAGTCCACTGGGCCCCTCCAGTGCTTTGGAAGCATTGGAGATGGAAGGCAGCTGTATGGAGTCCCCAGCAACAAGCTGCAGAAACTGCTTAAGGGGACAGTGAATTATTTTTAAGCCTGGTGGGCCCAATGCACTTCAGGCCATCAGAGCAGAGATGCCACATAGAGATGGACTCATGATCGAGGGGTGGACTTAGCAATGGACACTATTGCCCAGGTTATTCACGAGTGTGAACACTGCACACAGTCTCTCCTGCTCTGGAAGACTGTTACAAGAGATGGAGCCTGACATCATGGACCAGATGGACTCAGCAGCTTTATAGGGATATAGCTTTATAGTCCATGCACTTAGATAAGAGTGGAGTGATGGGTGTATTGAAAATGTGGGATCTGAGCATGACGTGAATGGTATGGAATAAGGGGTGGATAATGTCCTGGGTTTAGCAGTAGCAGTCATTTTTCCCCTTCTTGGTAGCTGGTGCAGTGCAATGTTTTGACTTTCAGCTCGGGAACAGAGCTGATAACAAGCGATGTTTTGGTTTGGCCAAGGACTTTGTGAGCCTCATGCTCTGCCAGGGAGGAGGGGAAGCCAGGAGGAAGTAGAGACAGGACACCTGACCCAAACTGACCAAAGAGGTATTCCATACCACAGCACGTCATGCCCAGGATGTAACTGGGAGTTAGCCGGAAGGGCTGGGAGACTGCAGGGTTGGAGGAGGTATCGGTCAGAGCTTGGTCGGGCTGGGGGGGGGCGAGTTATCGGTCGGCTGGTGGTGAGATGATGTATTCTCTTCCCTTGTTATTTCCTATATCATTATTATCATTGGTGGTAGCAGTAGTGATCTGTGTTATACCTTAGTTACTAAACTGTTCTTATCTCAACCCGTGGGAGTTGCATTCTTTTCGATTCTCCTCTCCGTCCCTCCGAGAGCAGGGGGAGGGAAAGAAAAGGGGGGGAAGTGAGCGAACGAATTACCTGACTGGGTTTAAACCACGACAGCAGTTTTCACAATGACTGATGCTTTTCTTAAAGCCTCTGTCCCTGCAACCATTTGAGCATGTGAACATTTCAGCTTTAGTTTTCTAAAACTAAGTACCTTCAAACATCATAAAGTACTTTCAATCATTTATGGAGAAAAGCAAATATGAACTAACTGAAATACAGAATCTCAAAAGGGAAAAAAAAAAAGGGGAAAAAATATCACCATTTTAAAAGCTTCCAGTTTTGGGTGATTTCTGAGTGCTCGGCCTTGACTTTGTCCAACTGTTTTTTGGATTTTGTCCAGTTCAATGCCTCTCAATCTTTGAAGGTTGCTGAGGAGGTGGGAAGAAATATTACAACCTAACCAGATAACATGTTTCTGCTGTACTCCTTGCATATGTTTGCTTTCCAAAATCAACAATTATTTTTCAAGCTCTCAAATCCCATGCCAAAATGCATAGATGGGGTGGCTATCACCATATATTACTAACATTGCCCAATCCTGACTATGAATACCTTGCTTCCAGTGACTTATTCCTTGCCAAGTCTCCACACTCTGGGTTTACTTTTTATTTTGAGGATCTGCTAAATTAAACATTTTTCAGCTTTTAACAAACAAGATATTCCCAAGAATGAAACTGTCAATCAAGAAGAGATATATCATCAACAGCTGTGCCTTGAACATACGAAATCCTCTATGGTGCTTGGTGTTGTGAAAAATTACGTTCTCTCTGCCTCAAGTGTAATAAACAACAATACTTTGATAAAGGTGAAAGTGAGATACATTGCATAGCCCTATTATTGAAAGCTTTGCTTTTACAGTAAATGCAAAAGGCTTATGTACATTTCTTATTTCAAATGAGGAAGTTTGTAATGCAAGTTGAGAAAGAAGCAGTTAACTGACAGCTATTGGTCTTCCTTTTCCTAGAGATGCATGGAAGGAACAGTTTTATTCTTTTTGCAGTTATGCTAATTTCCTAAATATCTGTTGCTTCCCCTTCTCTCCTCTGCCCCATGAGCAACCCACAGCCTGAAATTTCATAACATGAATTAGTACAACATGCACCAAATAGACGGGTTGATGATCCCCTGATACCAGTGGCTTCATGCTTCTGCTTTTATTTTTCACTTTTGCATTAACAGATGAACTTTGCCCTTGTGCAGAATACAGACAATAGATTTTTGTCGAGATAAGGATGATGTCCTCCACGCTTACTGCAGAGCAGGAGATGAAATGATGAATACTCGTGCACTTGTGTGTAGGGAGGAAGCTGTAGGGGAAAGGCTGGTTGCAAATAGGCTTCCTTGTACAGAACATTTTTGAGTACTGTTCTGAAGAAATCAGTATTTTTAAAACATGATATTTATGTGGCAGATAAAAAAAGAAACAGCTGCATTAAGGAGCTACAAGAGTCACACTTAAAAAAAAAGGAAAGTCACCTCCTCTGTTCTTACCCTTTCCTGCACACAGAAAGAAGACAAGTGATACGATATACTGAGCTACTCAGTGGTGAAATCAATTTCTTCTAATTTAAGCTCGTGTACGTTTCTGATATCTTCTCTGAGGCCTACTCAAAGATGTATCTTTCTTCACTGCTACTTTTGTATACCTTGTTGAACACAATTAATAGCTCTATTAGCTGTGACAGTTTATCTGGGGTGAATAAAGGAAAGGCACCCAAAGAAAAGTGTGGGTAGAATACAGCTGCGTCTTGGATAGTCCTGTAGTCTTTCCTAGTTTTGTGGTGTTTACTATTATGACTTCATTTTATTTCAAAATACATAAAAAGAACAAACTCTCCCCATTGCAAAAATATGTGTGTAGACACAAGCAATTTTAATTCACTTGGCAGACTATTATTAGCTCCATTTTTAGCCTGAAACAGTAACTAATCCCATTAGTGGAGGGGTTTTTATTTTTGAAGTGATG
>NW_026914679.1:0-3733 GCF_034315485.1 Pezoporus occidentalis | reverse complement strand
CGTCTGGCCACTGCTCCCACAGCAGAAGAGCCAGGAGAGAAAGCTGCTTCTGGCAATCTTCAGCGCATAGTCAGCTTTGCAACTTTGTCACCAGCAGTGCTGTGGCTCCTCGGTTTCATAGCTAAAAGTTCATTTGAGTCGTACCTCTCCGGATGGTGTCTAAGCTGCCCAGCAGCACAGTGAGTAGAGCACAAACTTTTGGCCTCTGCTCACACACCGAAGAGCCAGGAGTGAAAGCTTGTGCTACTAATGTTCAGCACACAGTCAGCTTTGCAAAGGTGCCTCCATTACTGGTGTCACTGCCCACTTTCAACAGGAAAAACCTCTGAATGCATTCGCTCCAGAGCCTGCTCTCGCCTGCGCAGCAGCACAGTGAGTAGAGCATGAACTTTTGGCCTCTGCTCCCACAGCAGAAGAGCCAGGAGGGAAAGCTGGTGCTGGCATTCTTCAGCACACAGTCAGCTTTGCAACGGTGCCTCCATCATTGCTTTCACTGCTCACTTTCATACCTGAAAGAGAGTTTGAATGAAACCTCTCCGAAGCCTGCACTCTGCTGCCCAGCAACGCAGGGCGTAGATGCAGAAGGTTTGGCTTCTGTTCTCACAGCCGAAGAGGCAGGAGGGAAAGGTGGTGCTAGTGATCTTCAGAACAGAGTCAGCTTTGCAACACTATGTCCATCCTTACTCTCAGGGCTCACTTTCCTACGTGAGTTTGCATTTGAATGCTACCTCTCAGGAGCTTGCTGTCTGCTGCCCAGCAGCACACTGAGTAGAGCACGAACTTTTGGCCTCTGTTCTCCCAGCCGAAGAGCCAGGAGGGAAAGCTGGGGCTGGGAATCTTCAGCACACAGTCAGCTTTGCAACGGAGTCACCATCTGTGCTCTCTGAGCTTTCAAACCTAAAAGTGCATTTGAATGCAAGCTCTCCAGAGCCTGCTCTCGGCTGCCCAGCAGCATAGTGAGTAGAACACCAATGTTTGGGTTCTGCTCCCACAGTAGAAGAGAAAAAAGGGAAAGCTGCACTCGGATTCTTCAGCACACAGTCAGCTTTACAACAGTGCCTCCATCATTTCTGTCACTGCCCACTTTCATACCTGAGAGTGTACAAGGGTGAAAAGGATTGAAAGCTGGGGCTGGGAATCTTCAGCACACAGTCAGCTTTGCAACGGAGTCACCATCTGTGCTCTCTGAGCTTTCAAACCTAAAAGTGCATTTGAATGCAAGATCTCCAGAGCCTGCTCTCGGCTGCCCAGCAGCATAGTGAGTGGAGCACCAACGTTTGGGTTCTGCTCCCACAGTAGAAGAGCCAGGAGGGAAAGATCGTGCTGGGCCTTTTCAGCACACAGTCAGCTTTACAAGGGTGTCAGCATCATGCCTGTTCACTGATCACTTTCATACGTAAAAGTCTATTTGAATTGTACCTCTCCGGAGCTTGCTCTAGGGGACCCAGGAGCACAGCGAGGAGGGCACGAACGTTTGCCCTCTGTTCCCACAGCCGAAGACGAATGAAAAAAGCTGGTGCTGGGCCTCTTCAGCACCCAGCTTTGCAACGGTGCCTCCATCATTGCAGTTTCTCCTCCGTTTAATGCCTAAAAGACAATTTGAATAAAAACTGGAGGTCACTCTCAGCTGCCCAGCAGCACAGTGAGAAGAGCACGAACGTTTGGCCTCTGCTCCCACATTAGAAGAGAAAAAAGGGAAAGCTGGTGCTGGGATTCTTCAGCACACAGTCAGCTTTACAACGGTGCCTCCATCATTGCTGTCTCTGCTCACTTTCATACCTGAAAGAGAGTTTGAATGAATCCTCTCGGAAGCCTGCCCTCTGCTGCCCAGCAGCACTCTGAGGAGATCATGAACGTCTGGCCTCTGCTCCCACAGCAGAAGAGCCAGGAGAGAAAGCTGCTTCTGGCAATCTTCAGCACATAGTCAGCTTTGCAACTTTGTCACCAGCAGTGCTGTGGCTCCTCGGTTTCATAGCTAAAAGTTCATTTGAGTCGTACCTCTCCGGATTGCGTCTAAGCTGCCCAGCAGCACAGTGAGTAGAGCACAAACGTTTGGCCTCTGCTCACACAGCCGAAGAGCCAGGAGTGAAAGCTTGTGCTACTAATCTTCAGCACACAGTCAGCTTTGCAAAGGTGCCTCCATTACTGGTGTCACTGCCCACTTTCAACAGGAAAAACCTCTGAATGCATTCGCTCCAGAGCCTGCTCTCGCCTGCGCAGCAGCACAGTGAGTAAGAGCATGAACCTTTGGCCTCTGCTCCCACAGCAGAAGAGCCAGGAGGGAAAGCTGGTGCTGGCATTCTTCAGCACACAGTCAGCTTTGCAACGGTGCCTCCATCATTGCTTTCACTGCTCACTTTCATACCTGAAAGAGAGTTTGAATGAAACCTCTCCGAAGCCTGCACTCTGCTGCCCAGCAACGCAGGGCGTAGATGCAGAAGGTTTGGCTTCTGTTCTCACAGCCGAAGAGGCAGGAGGGAAAGGTGGTGCTAGTGATCTTCAGAACAGAGTCAGCTTTGCAACACTATGTCCATCCTTACTCTCAGGGCTCACTTTCCTACGTGAGTTTGCATTTGAATGCTACCTCTCAGGAGCTTGCTGTCTGCTGCCCAGCAGCACACTGAGTAGAGCACGAACTTTTGGCCTCTGTTCTCCCAGCCGAAGAGCCAGGAGGGAAAGCTGGGGCTGGGAATCTTCAGCACACAGTCAGCTTTGCAACGGAGTCACCATCTGTGCTGTCTCTCCTAGCTTTCAAACCTAAAAGTGCATTTGAATGCAAGCTCTCCAGAGCCTGCTCTCGGCTGCCCAGCAGCATAGTGAGTAGAACACCAATGTTTGGGTTCTGCTCCCACAGTAGAAGAGAAAAAAGGGAAAGCTGCACTCGGATTCTTCAGCACACAGTCAGCTTTACAACAGTGCCTCCATCATTTCTGTCACTGCCCACTTTCATACCTGAGAGTGTACAAGGGTGAAAAGGATTGAAAGCTGGGGCTGGGAATCTTCAGCACACAGTCAGCTTTGCAACGGAGTCACCATCTGTGCTCTCTGAGCTTTCAAACCTAAAAGTGCATTTGAATGCAAGATCTCCAGAGCCTGCTCTCGGCTGCCCAGCAGCATAGTGAGTGGAGCACCAACGTTTGGGTTCTGCTCCCACAGTAGAAGAGCCAGGAGGGAAAGATCGTGCTGGGCCTCTTCAGCACACAGTCAGCTTTACAAGGGTGTCAGCATCATGCCTGTTCACTGATCACTTTCATACGTAAAAGTCTATTTGAATTGTACCTCTCCGGAGCTTGCTCTAGGGGACCCAGGAGCACAGCGAGGAGGGCACGAACGTTTGCCCTCTGTTCCCACAGCCGAAGACGAATGAAAAAAGCTGGTGCTGGGCCTCTTCAGCACCCAGCTTTGCAACGGTGCCTCTATCATTGCAGTTTCTCCTCCGTTTAATGCCTAAAAGACAATTTGAATAAAAACTGGAGGTCACTCTCAGCTGCCCAGCAGCACAGTGAGTAGAGCACGAACGTTTGGCCTCTGCTCCCGCATTAGAAGAGAAAAAAGGGAAAGCTGGTGCTGGGATTCTTCAGCACACAGTCAGCTTTACAACGGTGCCTCCATCATTGCTGTCTCTGCTCACTTTCATACCTGAAAGAGAGTTTGAATGAATCCTCTCGGAAGCCTGCCCTCTGCTGCCCAGCAGCACTCTGAGGAGATCATGAACGTCTGGCCACTGCTCCCA
>NW_026914678.1:0-5228 GCF_034315485.1 Pezoporus occidentalis | reverse complement strand
TTCTGTGCTGACAGTGTTGCTGCGCAGCAGAGAGCAGGCTCTGAACTGATTCCATTCAAATGCTTTTCCTGTATGAAAGGGAGCAGTGAAAGCAACGATGCAACTGAAAGCGACCAGCTGAGAATTTGGATTCAAATGGAGTTTTAGGTATGAAACCGAGGAGAGACTGCAATGATGGTGACACCGTTGCAAAGCAGCCTGTGTGCTGAAGAGGCCCAGCACTAGCTTTCCCTGCTGGTTCTTCTGCTGTGGGAGCAGATGCCACTGTTCTTTCTGTGCTGACTGTGTTGCTGCCAGCAGAGAGCAGGCTCTGAACTGATTCCATTCAAATGCTTTTCCTGTATGAAAGGGAGCAGTGAAAGCAACGATGGATGCACCAATGTAAAGGTGATTGTGTGCTGAACAGGTCCAGCACAAGCTTTCAATCCTGGCTCTTCTGTTGTGGGAGCAGAAGCCAAACGTTCGTGCTGTACTCACTGTGCTGCTGGGCAACTGAAAGCGACCAGCTGAGAATTTGGATTCAAATGGAGTTTTAGGTATGAAACCGAGGAGAGACTGCAATGATGGTGACACCGTTGCAAAGCAGCCTGTGTGCTGAAGAGGCCCAGCACTAGCTTTCCCTGCTGGTTCTTCTGCTGTGGGAGCAGATGCCACTGTTCTTTCTGTGCTGACTGTGTTGCTGCCAGCAGAGAGCAGGCTCTGAACTGATTCCATTCAAATGCTTTTCCTGTATGAAAGGGAGCAGTGAAAGCAACGATGGATGCACCAATGTAAAGGTGATTGTGTGCTGAACAGGTCCAGCACAAGCTTTCAATCCTGGCTCTTCTGCTGTGGGAGCAGAAGCCAAACGTTCGTGCTGTACTCACTGTGCTGCTGGGCAACTGAAAGCGACCAGCTGAGAATTTGGATTCAAATGGAGTTTTAGGTATGAAACCGAGGAGAGACTGCAATGATGGTGACACCGTTGCAAAGCAGCCTGTGTGCTGAAGAGGCCCAGCACTAGCTTTCCCTGCTGGTTCTTCTGCTGTGGGAGCAGATGCCACTGTTCTTTCTGTGCTGACTGTGTTGCTGCCAGCAGAGAGCAGGCTCTGAACTGATTCCATTCAAATGCTTTTCCTGTATGAAAGGGAGCAGTGAAAGCAACGATGGATGCACCAATGTAAAGGTGATTGTGTGCTGAACAGGTCCAGCACAAGCTTTCAATCCTGGCTCTTCTGCTGTGGGAGCAGAAGCCAAACGTTCGTGCTGTACTCACTGTGCTGCTGGGCAACTGAAAGCGACCAGCTGAGAATTTGGATTCAAATGGAGTTTTAGGTATGAAACCGAGGAGAGACTGCAATGATGGTGACACCGTTGCAAAGCAGCCTGTGTGCTGAAGAGGCCCAGCACTAGCTTTCCCTGCTGGTTCTTCTGCTGTGGGAGCAGATGCCACTGTTCATTCTGTGCTGACAGTGTTGCTGCGCAGCAGAGAGCAGGCTCTGAACTGATTCCATTCAAATGCTTTTCCTGTATGAAAGGGAGCAGTGAAAGCAACGATGGATGCACCAATGTAAAGGTGATTGTGTGCTGAACAGGTCCAGCACAAGCTTTCAATCCTGGCTCTTCTGCTGTGGGAGCAGAAGCCAAACGTTCGTGCTGTACTCACTGTGCTGCTGGGCAACTGAAAGCGACCAGCTGAGAATTTGGATTCAAATGGAGTTTTAGGTATGAAACCGAGGAGAGACTGCAATGATGGTGACACCGTTGCAAAGCAGCCTGTGTGCTGAAGAGGCCCAGCACTAGCTTTCCCTGCTGGTTCTTCTGCTGTGGGAGCAGATGCCACTGTTCATTCTGTGCTGACAGTGTTGCTGCGCAGCAGAGAGCAGGCTCTGAACTGATTCCATTCAAATGCTTTTCCTGTATGAAAGGGAGCAGTGAAAGCAACGATGGATGCACCAATGTAAAGGTGATTGTGTGCTGAACAGGTCCAGCACAAGCTTTCAATCCTGGCTCTTCTGCTGTGGGAGCAGAAGCCAAACGTTCGTGCTGTACTCACTGTGCTGCTGGGCAACTGAAAGCGACCAGCTGAGAATTTGGATTCAAATGGAGTTTTAGGTATGAAACCGAGGAGAGACTGCAATGATGGTGACACCGTTGCAAAGCAGCCTGTGTGCTGAAGAGGCCCAGCACTAGCTTTCCCTGCTGGTTCTTCTGCTGTGGGAGCAGATGCCACTGTTCATTCTGTGCTGACTGTGTTGCTGCCAGCAGAGAGCAGGCTCTGAACTGATTCCATTCAAATGCTTTTCCTGTATGAAAGGGAGCAGTGAAAGCAACGATGGATGCACCAATGTAAAGGTGATTGTGTGCTGAACAGGTCCAGCACAAGCTTTCAATCCTGGCTCTTCTGCTGTGGGAGCAGAAGCCAAACGTTCGTGCTGTACTCACTGTGCTGCTGGGCAACTGAAAGCGACCAGCTGAGAATTTGGATTCAAATGGAGTTTTAGGTATGAAACCGAGGAGAGACTGCAATGATGGTGACACCGTTGCAAAGCAGCCTGTGTGCTGAAGAGGCCCAGCACTAGCTTTCCCTGCTGGTTCTTCTGCTGTGGGAGCAGATGCCACTGTTCTTTCTGTGCTGACTGTGTTGCTGCCAGCAGAGAGCAGGCTCTGAACTGATTCCATTCAAATGCTTTTCCTGTATGAAAGGGAGCAGTGAAAGCAACGATGGATGCACCAATGTAAAGGTGATTGTGTGCTGAACAGGTCCAGCACAAGCTTTCAATCCTGGCTCTTCTGCTGTGGGAGCAGAAGCCAAACGTTCGTGCTGTACTCACTGTGCTGCTGGGCAACTGAAAGCGACCAGCTGAGAATTTGGATTCAAATGGAGTTTTAGGTATGAAACCGAGGAGAGACTGCAATGATGGTGACACCGTTGCAAAGCAGCCTGTGTGCTGAAGAGGCCCAGCACTAGCTTTCCCTGCTGGTTCTTCTGCTGTGGGAGCAGATGCCACTGTTCTTTCTGTGCTGACTGTGTGTTGCTGCCAGCAGAGAGCAGGCTCTGAACTGATTCCATTCAAATGCTTTTCCTGTATGAAAGGGAGCAGTGAAAGCAACGATGGATGCACCAATGTAAAGGTGATTGTGTGCTGAACAGGTCCAGCACCAGCTTTCAATCCTGACACTTCTGTTGTGGGAGGAGAAGCCAAACGTTCGTGCTGTACTCACTGTGCTGCTGGGCAACTGAAAGCGACCAGCTGAGAATTTGGATTCAAATGGAGTTTTAGGTATGAAACCGAGGAGAGACTGCAATGATGGTGACACCGTTGCAAAGCAGCCTGTGTGCTGAAGAGGCCCAGCACTAGCTTTCCCTGCTGGTTCTTCTGCTGTGGGAGCAGATGCCACTGTTCATTCTGTGCTGACAGTGTTGCTGCGCAGCAGAGAGCAGGCTCTGAACTGATTCCATTCAAATGCTTTTCCTGTATGAAAGGGAGCAGTGAAAGCAACGATGGATGCACCAATGTAAAGGTGATTGTGTGCTGAACAGGTCCAGCACAAGCTTTCAATCCTGGCTCTTCTGCTGTGGGAGCAGAAGCCAAACGTTCGTGCTGTACTCACTGTGCTGCTGGGCAACTGAAAGCGACCAGCTGAGAATTTGGATTCAAATGGAGTTTTAGGTATGAAACCGAGGAGAGACTGCAATGATGGTGACACCGTTGCAAAGCAGCCTGTGTGCTGAAGAGGCCCAGCACTAGCTTTCCCTGCTGGTTCTTCTGCTGTGGGAGCAGATGCCACTGTTCTTTCTGTGCTGACTGTGTTGCTGCCAGCAGAGAGCAGGCTCTGAACTGATTCCATTCAAATGCTTTTCCTGTATGAAAGGGAGCAGTGAAAGCAACGATGGATGC
Organism: Pezoporus occidentalis; assembly: GCF_034315485.1. Taxonomy (NCBI): domain Eukaryota; kingdom Metazoa; phylum Chordata; class Aves; order Psittaciformes; family Psittacidae; genus Pezoporus; species Pezoporus occidentalis. The sequence goes on along the minus strand of NW_026914678.1, from coordinate 1,347 downwards.
ACCAATGTAAAGGTGATTGTGTGCTGAACAGGTCCAGCACAAGCTTTCAATCCTGGCTCTTCTGCTGTGGGAGCAGAAGCCAAACGTTCGTGCTGTACTCACTGTGCTGCTGGGCAACTGAAAGCGACCAGCTGAGAATTTGGATTCAAATGGAGTTTTAGGTATGAAACCGAGGAGAGACTGCAATGATGGTGACACCGTTGCAAAGCAGCCTGTGTGCTGAAGAGGCCCAGCACTAGCTTTCCCTGCTGGTTCTTCTGCTGTGGGAGCAGATGCCACTGTTCATTCTGTGCTGACAGTGTTGCTGCGCAGCAGAGAGCAGGCTCTGAACTGATTCCATTCAAATGCTTTTCCTGTATGAAAGGGAGCAGTGAAAGCAACGATGGATGCACCAATGTAAAGGTGATTGTGTGCTGAACAGGTCCAGCACAAGCTTTCAATCCTGGCTCTTCTGCTGTGGGAGCAGAAGCCAAACGTTCGTGCTGTACTCACTGTGCTGCTGGGCAACTGAAAGCGACCAGCTGAGAATTTGGATTCAAATGGAGTTTTAGGTATGAAACCGAGGAGAGACTGCAATGATGGTGACACCGTTGCAAAGCAGCCTGTGTGCTGAAGAGGCCCAGCACTAGCTTTCCCTGCTGGTTCTTCTGCTGTGGGAGCAGATGCCACTGTTCTTTCTGTGCTGACTGTGTTGCTGCCAGCAGAGAGCAGGCTCTGAACTGATTCCATTCAAATGCTTTTCCTGTATGAAAGGGAGCAGTGAAAGCAACGATGGATGCACCAATGTAAAGGTGATTGTGTGCTGAACAGGTCCAGCACCAGCTTTCAATCCTGACACTTCTGTTGTGGGAGGAGGTATGAAAGGGAGCAGTGAAAGCAACGATGGATGCACCAATGTAAAGGTGATTGTGTGCTGAACAGGTCCAGCACAAGCTTTCAATCCTGGCTCTTCTGCTGTGGGAGCAGAAGCCAAACGTTCGTGCTGTACTCACTGTGCTGCTGGGCAACTGAAAGCGACCAGCTGAGAATTTGGATTCAAATGGAGTTTTAGGTATGAAACCGAGGAGAGACTGCAATGATGGTGACACCGTTGCAAAGCAGCCTGTGTGCTGAAGAGGCCCAGCACTAGCTTTCCCTGCTGGTTCTTCTGCTGTGGGAGCAGATGCCACTGTTCTTTCTGTGCTGACTGTGTTGCTGCCAGCAGAGAGCAGGCTCTGAACTGATTCCATTCAAATGCTTTTCCTGTATGAAAGGGAGCAGTGAAAGCAACGATGGATGCACCAATGTAAAGGTGATTGTGTGCTGAACAGGTCCAGCACCAGCTTTCAATCCTGACACTTCTGTTGT
>NW_026914677.1:0-5975 GCF_034315485.1 Pezoporus occidentalis | reverse complement strand
ACCCAAATGTTTCCCTTTCCCCCTAGAAGGGGTAATTTTCCTAGCTTAAAAAAAAAAAGGGGTAAGGGGAAAGGGAAAAGAATAAACGGCCCCCCTTTAAAAATTAAAGTTACAAATTTGATGTAAAGGGGTTTTATTAAGGTGAACCAGATAACATTCTTTTTTTTCAGAATTCCTGCAACTTGAAAGCTATAAATTTCCCCTTTTTGTGGGTCTAACCTTTTTTAAACCCAATTTTGGGATTTTTGTTGAGTTCCCTTGGGCACGGGAAACCAGGCCAAAATGTGATTTTGAATTGGGTAAGGAAGGGAGGGTTGGATGCGCATTCTTGGTTCCCCCAAAACCCTAACGGTTTTGGCTTTCACTATTCCCTGACTTTTTAAGTTCAGATGGGGAAACCACCCTTGGCTTATTCCCTTGAAGCCCCAGGGGGTTTTTGGCCTTAAGGGCAGGGGAAGTTTTTCCCTTTTGTCCCTTTCCCTTTATTTTTCCCCTCCCACTCTTCCCCTTTTTCCCCCGGGTGGGGAAAACAGGGTTTTGTCGGAATTTTTCCTTTAATATTTTAAAGAAAACCCTTTAAACCTCCTGCCCTTTGGGAGGCTTGAACAAACCCGGGAGAAAAAATTTACCCCTTCCGGAGCTTAAAGGGTTTCCATTGCTTTTAAAAAAAGACTTGGGAAGGGGGTTGGGGTTTGGCCTCTTTGGCCCTGGTTTTTTTTAAAAAGTCCTTTTGCTTTATTTACTGCAGGGGGTTCAAGACAAGAACGGAGGACACAAGTGTGTATTTTTTTTCCTTTATCTATCACATTTTGGGGGGAAAGGGAACCCAATTAGACCCTCCAGGGAGGGACCTTTACTAGGATTGCCCACATGCCACTTGGCCACAATCCACCTTGGTTTTGTTAATCAATCCAAGACCTAAATGGGGGGGAAAAAAATATTTATCGCATGTAGAAAGGGAGAATTCTAAACTTTAAAAAAATTTAAATTTTTTTAAAGAAAAAGGTTTCTCACTTCCCCGGGAAAGGAACAAAAAACCACCCCTATACTTGGGCTTTTTTAAAAAGCCCAAGGGGATTGTAGGGCCTGTTTTAAGGTTTTAAACCTCTCCAAAGGCCCCTCCCCTGCGCTCACTAATTTGGCTTAAGTCCTTAAAAAACATTTCCTTATACAAAGCATTTGATCCCAACTTTTTTTCCTTTGGCCCACTGCATGAACCAAACTGCAGTAAGAGATAAAAACGGTTTCAAAAGTCACACGGGAAGGTCCACTTACCCCCCCATAAAACTCTTTCACAAAAAGGCCCACCCCCTTTTAAGTACGGGGCCGGGGAACTTTAAAAACGGGTTTTTTTAAAATTTTTTTTAAAAGGGGGCTAAGGAGGGGGTTTTTACAAAAAAACTTTAAAAAAAAATAAAAAAAAACCCCTTTTTTTTAAGACAACGTAGGGGGAAGGGAAAAGGGGGGGAAGAATGGGGGGTTTTTGCAAATTATGCACCCTCTTGCCCTTTTAAACTTTATTTTTTCCCATTTAAAGGGTGGGAACCAAATTGGGAAAAACTCGGGGGGGGCTGTTGGCTGGTTTAAACACTTGCCCCCGGGAAAACCCCCGGGGGGGTTTTTTTTAACCCCCAAAGTTTGTACGGGGGTGGATTCGTTCCTTTTTACTGGGGGAAAAGGGTGAAACGAAATTTAACCAAAATTTTTTCCCTTTTTGTGAGTTTTTAGATCCCCTGGGGGGAAAAAACCCCCCTCTTTATTTTTTTTTAACCCAAAAGGAGGCCCCCTTTAAGAGCGTTGAAAAGCCTGTCAACTGCTTTTAGGAAGGGCCCCCTTGCCATGGGGGGGGCAGCTGGCCCCGATTAAGGTTTTAAACCATTCGGGTCCTAAGCAAAGAAAAAGGGAAAATTTAAATTTTGGTTTATTTGGTTCATCCCCCTTGCCAAAGGGGAAGAAGGGGGGAAAAAGATTATAACCACCCAGTCACAATGCGGGTTAAAACCCAAACCCCTGATCGTTGCTTAGGTGCAAACACCAAACCCCCCCCGTTTTTAAGTCCTCTATCAAAGTTTTTCCAGCAGGTTTGTTAAAAACTTTAATCACATAACGGGGTACATTTTATTCCCCTAAACTTTTTAAATCAAAAACCCTTTTCCCAGAAAACTTCAAAAAAGGCTTTGGCAGAAGGGAAAAAAGGGAAAGGTTTTGGCCCAAGTTTTTATCTCTAATGTGTCCCTTTTAAAGGGCCCAAGAAAGGGATTTGCTTTTCTTAAGACCCAGGAGCCCAAGAAATGGTTATTTAAAGATAAAATGCTAACCCCAGTCCTTGAAATTAACTGGGAAAATGCATTTGGGAAAAGGGAAAGGACCCCGGGAGCGTGAAGATGAATCACTTCCTAACAGGAAATATTTGTTCTTTTTTCCAACCTTGCCCAAAACTGACACTAATTGGGGAATTCAGGTAAAAAGCTGGATTAACCCCCGGCTGGAAGGGTGTTTTGGGGAAGTTAAAAGTTGTTCGGGTTTTGGGGAAAACAATTGGTCGTTCTTTCTCCCTTCCCCTTAAGACCTTTCAAAATCCAAAAATGGCCCTCCTTTTAAATGTAAGAAATGACAAATTTTCCAAAGGGGTTTTCTCTCGTTTCCAACGCAGCAAGAAAAGATTCAGACAAAGGCCCGAAAAAACAAAAACCAGACCCCTGTTGGGGGGTCAGGGCTTTTAAACCTTGTATACCCGAAACTGAATCCCATTTTAGGGTCAGAACACCAGCAAGGTTGCTTATTTTTTCCCTCAAAGCCATCTGCTTTTCTTGTCATTGCCAGGATATTCCCCGGGGATTAGTGAAAATGTTAATCCGGCCCAGCCCATTAAACCCTATAAACTCGCGAGCCCAAACTGCGTTTAAAAAACCCCCTTTGGCCCCAAACAGCATTTTAATTTTTTTCAAACCCCTTTTTTTCCTTTGTTTCTTTGCCTGAAAGTTTGAAAAACCCAAAATTAAAGCACCATTGGTGGTGATACGGAAACCGCATTAAACCAAGGAGAAAACTGAAGTTAAAAAAAAATTTTTTTTGGTTTTAAAGGAGCTTGTTTTTTTTTGTTAATTCTGGGGGATCTCGAGCAAAAACCTTTGGGGTCACAAAAACCTTCCCCCTTCCCCAGTACCGATTGGTTAAGTGGCCCATGTAAAAAGCAGTGGGGTTCCCCCAAAACAACACGTTTCTTTTAACTTTTTCCTGAACAACCCCCTTTGGCGGTAAAAGTTTCTAAAATCCCAAAAATTTTAAGTGCCCCCAAGGACCCTCCCAACCCTCCGGTCGCTGTGTGGGAAGGGAAAGTTTTTTCGGGCCCCCTCGGGGGGCCCCCAACCCGCCCCCCGGGCATTTTGGGGTTACCCCTGCCAGGGGGGCCTTAGGGCCTTTTTGCCCCAGCTTCCTGGCCCCTTCCAGGCCAGACCCCGGAATTTTGGAATTAACCCCGGGGGAAAAGCCCCCGGGAAACCCCGCCAAACCCCCCCGGGGCCCCTCCCCCTTTGGGAAGCCCCAAACCCACGATGGGACGAACCCTTGGGGCACCCTGAGGGAAAACCCCAAAACCCTTGTTGGGGTGTAAAAAAGCATCCCCCCTTGGGGGGGGCCCTTTGGGGTGTTTCGGAAAAAAAAGGCTTTTTTCCCCCCCCCCCCCCCGGGGGGGGGGGGGGTTTTAATTGGGGGCCCCCGGGACCGGGGGGGAAAAAAAAAGGGGCCCCCCCAAAACTTTGTCAAAAATCCCCCTTTTTTTTTTATCTTTAAAAGGGGGAAAAAAATTTTTCCCAGGTTTTAAAAAGGGGGTAAAAAAATTCCCCAACCGGGTTTTTTTTTTGGGAAAAGAACTTTTTTTAAAATTTAATTTCTCGGGAATCCCTTTCCCAAAAAAACAGTTTGGGGGCCCAAAAGGGAAATTTTAAAGGGGGGGGCGGGGTTAAGGAAACCAACAATTTGGTTCGGGTTTGTCAGTCTTTCCTGCAGACCGGTCGCTCTGGAAGTGGTTGGCCTTGATTTCCCGAAGGCTGATTTGTTGCTCCCAACTTAAAGGGCCATTGGAGTTCAAGGAACCAGGCGGGAAAGGTGGAACCATTAAGCCCCTAGTTCCAACCCAAAGTGAGGTCCTCCATAGGAGCACTACTCCAACCGGGGCGGTTGGGCGCCCTGGGGGAAAGGCCCCAAAGCCTTCGGGGCCTCACGAAGAGCTCCCGGGGTTGGGTAAGCCTTTCCGGACAAGATCTTGGGCCGTTTAATTTCCCGGCCTTGCCGGGGTTTGAGCTTTGATAGGGAAAAATTGGGAAAGGGGTTGGGGGCCCGGAAGGGGAAGGCTGCCCACTGCGGAGTTGAGGACCTTGGGCGAACCTTTCTGGGGGGGTGTTACCGACGGTCAAGGGGCTTGCTGCCCCTGGATGTTCAACCGGGTTGGACAAGGGTTACAAGCCCTGTGTGGAGCAGGGGTCCCTCCAGAATTGCAGGGCTTTCTCCTTAAAAACGGCGGGATTCGGATCTCGAAAGGTCTTTGCGGCTTTTCAGGAATCAAAAACCCAACCAAAAACTCAAAGGCCAAACAGCTGACCAGAACCACCCAAAATCTGCAGAGAAAGATGTAAAACCAAACAGCAGTAGGATGAAAACCCCAAAGGGGTTTCCCTTAAAACGGGCCCCCGATTAAACCCCTGAAAAACAAGGGGGAAGCAAGGAGCAGACAGAAGACTGAAGGTCTTTTTTGGGCCTTGCCCCGTAGGAAACTTCCCTAACGGGAACAAGTTTTAAACCAATGTTTTTTTTGGGGTTTTAAATTCACCTTTTCCCCGGGGTTTTCCAAGCGTAAACTGTATTTTAAATCCCCCCAAAACCAAATTTTACTTTGAAGGAATTATAGTTTCCGGAAAGGAAATGGCCGGGAAAGTTATAGGGTTTAAAAGGGGAATGAAGCAGGCTTGGTTTGTAAATTTTTTATTGGTTAACGGATTTTTGTGTGAGATTGTTATGGCCCCTTCTAAGGGGCGAGAAGACCTTAATTTTTTCCCCAATTCCCGTGGGATAAATTTAAAAATTTTAACAAGAAAACAACCTGGTTTTGGAGAAAAAAAGATTTTTAAAAAATTGCCAGTGAGTGTTCCTTCCGGGCCAACCCAAATTTACAAAATCCCTCAGATTAAAGCAGTTTATTAGGAAGGTGATCACCACTGCCAGCTCCTGGTTTATTTTAGCGGCCCCTTTCCCTTGTAAGAGGTGATTTCCCCTTTTGTGTGGTTTTAATGGTTTCAGAAAAACCATTCCGGGGGTTGCTACTTGCCCATCCCACAGGCGGGGCCCTGGGGTTTTTTTAACTCTGGCATTAGAAAAGTAAGTTAAAACACCCTTGCCTTTCTTCTCCCCCCCTGCACACGCTTTCTTTCCCCCCCATTTTCCCCCCGGAAAACGGCTTTTCTGGTTTAATGTTATAAATTTTAAAACCCTTTCCTCGCACAGTTTTGGAAAGCGTGTTGGGAACACCATCTCCTTTTTTCTTTCCCCTGGTGCCCCATCTAGCTCTGCTTTTTCCTCCCCCGGAGCTTTTTTATATAGAGTTCATTTAAAGGTAATTTGGTTTTGGTTTTATCCCCTTTTCCCTCCTTATCTTGGGAGTTCGGGCAGTAAGAGAGGTTAAACCTTGGGAGTTTAAAAAAGGTTTTACATTAGTTTAAAATTTTTTGGGGGAAGGCCTCAGCTTCATAAAAAAAGCCTTTTTAGAAGCCTCTTACTGGGGAAGGTTGCTACCTTGCATGGTTTTAGGAAAAGTTTTTGGAGGCGGATAAAAGGGGTTTTAAAATTGATTAAATTTTAAAACCAAACGGGGGGGGCCAAAAAAAGATGGGGTAAAAAGGAAGGGGATGTTGGTGGGGTATTCAAAAATAAAACCCCCGGCCCTGAAATAACGGGGTTTTTTTAAAGTCCCAAGCCTTCGT
>NW_026914676.1:0-6240 GCF_034315485.1 Pezoporus occidentalis | reverse complement strand
TACATTAACCCTTTCATGCCCGAAATGTTAAACAGCTACCCGTTGACAGCTTTTACATGAACCCAACAACAAAAATATACAGAACACCGTCTGCCCTCAACACACGCACACACACACGCCTATGGGATCCCACAAGCACACGCCACACAACTACAGTATTTGAAGCACAGAATCCAGACAATCATTACTCCCACTACAGTTCCACGTACAGAACATGGCACAAGGACCCTGTGGAGACTAACAGCAAACCAGCTCCGAGAAGCATCATTGCAGTGCAAGGTGACAGGCTCAACCTTAGCGGGCGTCCCCGCAGAGGCTCTGCCTCCCCCTCATCGTATGAGGCTTGGGCTTTTATACTGATCAAAATGCACACTCATTCTGACACAGGTGGCCAGCCTGTGCTGGAAGAAGTGGCCAGCAGCATCTACAAAGGTCTCCAAGGGTTGATAGAAACCTGGACATACTTATATTTACCAACTTCTAGTACATGAGCATCACAGAGAAACTGTATGGGCTCCCCCTGTCAATTGCAAGAAAAATCATAACATATACAGCTTGAGTATAAGAGGATTTTAACCCATACGTGGTCACTGCTTGTCAGGCCTCCTTAACTATTTTGAGATCAAGAGCTTCCCACTCTTTAGCCCCCTGCTGTGTAGTAAACACAGGATATGCAGAGATGCCTATTGCAGAAAATTCCCCAGTAATGATCGCATCTTTGGTTAACCATTGTTACAGCTGAGCGTCTCCAGGGCCAGTGAGTCTGAGCAGACCGACCCGGGAGACGAAGAGTCAGAGTCGGGAAGCAGAGGATATAAATGTGGCTCGGATTCAGGGGATTCGGGGGCTGATCCTGGGCCGAACTCGGGGTCTCCGTTGCTTGCAGCTGTGTCTTTCTTGTCAGATGTCTCTCGTTCGGTATGTGGCCATCTGCAGACCTGGCTCCTCCATAACTGAGTTAAAAATTTCTACTCTAGGGCATAATGGGTTGGAAAGGATTGCAGTCCCTTTAAATCTCCCGCTAGCACATGATCCCTATTTTCTACTGCATGCTTCAAATGGCGCCCCAATCGATCCGGCGCCGAGGCACCAACCTCTTCCTTTCAGCTTCCTCGACATTCATCATGCGTATCCCTTCTAATATACTTTCTCTGTCCTTTTCAAAGTCCCTACTTTCGGAACTGGGGTGGTGGGGGAGCAGGGGGTTACACCTCCTCTGTGGCACCTTCTGATGAAGGAGGGGGAGAAAAGGAAGGGGGGGGGAACCCTGTGCTCCCGCGAGTTGGGTAAAACGAGTTGTAATCTTCCCCCGGCTTCAACCGACCGGGAACGTCTGTTCCTAGGGTCTCCGTTGCTACCACGACAGTTTTCTTTTCCGCCTTGTATCTTTTTATACAGTTTATTACTTCTCTCCGTGGTTTACCGAGTTTCTTTGCCGTTTTATCATCATTAAGCATTGAGTCAAATAGTTCATCACCAAACTTTCGCCACTCACTCTCCTCAAAAACTGTGTTAGGATCTACAAAAAATCCCTTAGCCTTCCCTACAGCCACTAGACCTGCTAGCTGCTTTAGAGTCTCAGGCTCAATTCCCCGCTTTTATAAGAAGCACTGTAATAAGTCCAGGGCTCAATTACCTGCTTTTATAAAAAGCACTGTAATAAGTCCAGGGCTACCTCCCCGCTTTTTCATGGCCAGCCTTTTCCGGATCGTCTTCTTCTGGGTCGTCCTGTAACCTCGGTCTCCGGATTGGCCTCCCGACACAGCAGTGTCTGGTTCGCCCCAGCGGCGGACTCCTTTCGGTTAGTCCAAGCACCTGGGTCCGTCACGCCACCGCAGCAGCATTGCCCATGCTCCCTGGCCGCTGCCGCCGGCGCCGCTCACTCGCCGTTCCTGGTCCCTGATACTCAGGGCCCTGTGTCCTGGGTTCAGCAGTAGCAGTCATTTTTCTCCTCCTTGGTAGCTGGTGCAGTGCAGTGTTTTGACTTTCAGCTTGGGAACAGAGCTGATAGTGATGTTTAGGTTTGGCCAAGGACTTTGTGAGCCTCATGCTCTGCCAGGGAGGAGGGGAAGCCGGGAGGAAGCAGAGACAGGACACCTGACCCAAACTGACCAAAGAAGTATTCCATACCACAGCACGTCATGCCCAGGATGCAACTGGGAGTTAGCCGGAAGGGCCGGGACACTGCAGGGTTGGAGGAGGTATCGGTCAGAGCTTGGTCGGGCCGGAGGCCGCGAGGGGACGACAGTTCTTTTTGGTGCCCAACGTGGGGCACGAAGGGTTGAGATAACGACAGATCTGACCGGATTAATAGTCACTCGTCACAATGCTGATTTATTGGCTCTCAGAGTTGTTTTGCTTGATCTCACAGCTTCAGAATGTTGTAACTTACGTAGAGCCGGTATTTGCTGTGATAGTGTTTATCAAGTATGGGGCTTGGGCTAAGGTTCTTGTCTCACTGTGCTTTATGGCAATGGCTTGTAATACGGGCGGGCTCCAGCAGCAGGGCGGGACGGACGTGGCCGTGGACTTGTACCTGGCCGTCCGGCTGCTCCTCACCGTCCTGGCCCTCACCCTACTCTCCATCTTCGTGAGGCTGCGGGGAGCCGAGGGGGAGCGGCCCCAGGAGCCGGCGGCTGCTGAAGCGGCCCGGGAGAGCGGCCCCGGGGACCAAGCGGCGGCGGGAGCGGGGCCGGAGGCCGCGAGGGGACGGCTGCCGGTGGAGGAGGTCGGGGCGGTCGAGGAGAGGAAGGAGGCGGCTGCCGAGCAGCGGGAGAAGGCGGCGGAGGAGCCGAGCCCCGCGGAGGAGCCCAGCCCCGCGACGGCCGAGAGCGTTTCCCGGAAGCCGCCCGCCGAGCCCCAGGAGGATGCAGGAGACCACGCAGCATTTCCCAGCAAGGCAGAGGAGGAAGAGCTGGACTCAGGAAAAGAGAAGCTGGTGGTGGGAGAGCCGGCAAGCACAGCGGCTACACCAGCCCCAGTGACAAGTACAGCAGCTACACCAGCCCCAGTGACAAGTACAGCAGCTACACCAGCCCCAGTGACAAGCACAGCAGCATCGTTTGAGAGTTCTGAAGGTTTTGAATGGCCTTTGGGTATCCTTGGGACCTGCCTGCTGATTGTGATGGGGATCAGCATGTTGGCACTCACACAGACTGTGTTCTACCCACCACCATTTTGTCTGATCTCAAAAGTTAAGCAGAGTCAGGTTTGGGTCTTGTCTGGGGTTAGACGAGGATATAGGGGGACCAAGAGGTTTTCCCCAAGGCTGGACAGTCATGAGTGGCAGGGTGTGTGGGACAGTATGGGCAAGTATCTAGTCCACTGGGCCCCTCCAGTGCTTTGGAAGCATCGGAGATGGAAGGCAGCTGTATGGAGTCCCCAGCAACAAGCTGCAGAAACTGCTGAAGGGGACAGTGAATTATTTTGAGCCTGGTGGGCCCAATGCACTTCAGGCCATCAGAGCAGAGATGCAACACAGAGATGGACTCATGATCGAGGGGTGGACTTAGCAATGGACACTATTGCCCAGGTTATTCACGAGTGTGAACACTGCACACAGTCTCTCCTGCTCTGGAAGACTGTTACAAGAGATGGAGCCTGACATCATGGACCAGATGGACTCAGCAGCTTTATAGGGACTGGTCCATGCACTGAGATAAGAGTGATGGTATACTGAAAATGTGGGATCTGAGCATGACGTGAATGGTATGGAATAAGGGGTGGATAATGTCCTGGGTTCAGCAGTAGCAGTCATTTTTCTCCTCCTTGGTAGCTGGTGCAGTGCAGTGTTTTGACTTTCAGCTTGGGAACAGAGCTGATAGTGATGTTTAGGTTTGGCCAAGGACTTTGTGAGCCTCATGCTCTGCCAGGGAGGAGGGGAAGCCGGGAGGAAGCAGAGACAGGACACCTGACCCAAACTGACCAAAGAGGTATTCCATACCACAGCACGTCATGCCCAGGATGCAACTGGGAGTTAGCCGGAAGGGCTGGGAGACTGCAGGGTTGGAGGAGGTATCGGTGAGAGCTTGGTCGGGCTGGGGGGGCGAGTTATCGGTCGGCTGGTGGTGAGATGATGTATTCTCTTCCCTTGTTATTTCCTTTATCATTATTATCATTGGTGGTAGCAGTAGTGATTTGTGTTATACCTTAGTTACTAAACTGTTCTTATCTCAACCCGTGGGAGTTGCATTCTTTTCGATTCTCCTCTCCGTCCCTCCGGGAGCAGGGGGAGGGCAAGAAAGGGGGGGAAGTGAGTAAACGAGTTACCTGACTGGGTTTAAAGCACGACACCCTGTATTCCAGCTCCCCGTTAACCGGGGCCCTGTAGTCCATGGTCCCTGTTCGGGCGCCATTTGTAAGCGGTGAGGAGAAGCAAGACACGCCAACCCAATATGGGTGACAAGCAAACTTCCACTTTATTTGTGGCACACTTCGCTTATATCCGCGTGGTGTGTAGCCACGCCTACTAGTCAGAACAGTATTGGTTAGTTCTAGACAGCTTCCTTCACATTCTCCTCCCACATCCGGTATCCGGTTACCTGTGAGGTCTACACCTTGCTTTGCTCGCACAAGGCCTCTAAGGATCCATGGCCTTGCTCTTGGAGCCATTCTGCAACACAGAAGTAAAACTAACTGGTCGAGGTTACATGTGTATAATTATAGATTCCGGTTTGCGGTGGGTGCCAGCTCGATGGGTGAAACCCTGGAAAGAGTCAGCACTGCCCCAGGACACCCCCCTTGTCAGTGATTGAATGAATTGAAATTTCAGCTTAGGACTTCTGTTTTATGGATGTGTCCAGCCCTTCTTAAACTGAAGAGAGCAATCTTTTTTACGTTAAAGAAGGGAAAACAAAAACAAAAAACGAACAAACAAAAACAAACAAACAAAAAAAAAACACCATCCACCACCCCCCCCCCAACCTACAGCGAGACAAACACAGGATACAGGTGTATTGTATGTGTTTTTGGTGGTGGGAATGTCTTTCATATGTTCTTATCAGGGGTATTGGGCATACTGTGACTCATTTAATACATTCTCTCTGTGATACTCATGAACTAGAAGTCGGTAAATATAAGTATGTCCAGGTTTCTATCGACCTTTGGAGACCTTTGTAGATATTGCTGGCCACTTCTTCCAACATAGGCTGGCCACCTGTATCGGAATGAGTGTGCATTTTGGTCAGTATAAAAGCCCAAGCCTCATGCGATATGGGGGAGGCAGAGCCTCTGCGGGGACGTCCGCTAAGGTTGAGCCTGCCACCTCGCACTGCAATGATGCTTCTCGGAGTTGGTTTGCTGTTAGTCTCCACAGGGTCCTTCTGCCACGTTCTGTACGTGGGAGTGATGATTGTCTGGATTTTGTGCTTCAAATATTGTAGTTGTGTGGAGCGCGCTTGTGGGATCCCACAAGTGTGTGTGTGTGTGTGTTGAGGGCAGATGGTGTTCTGTGTGGTTTTTTTGGTGTTTGGTTCATGTAAAAGTTTTTAATGGGGAGCAGTTTAACATTTCAGGCATGAAAGGGTTAATGCAAAAGTGCGGTTGCCGGCAGGTATTTATGGTTGCTGCTGAAGCAGGCAGGCAGCTGTAACTGCTGCCGAGCAGGCCGGCGTTTGTAGGGTGAGCGACTTTGGATCAAAAAAACAAAAACAAAACCAAAGGCAATGATGCAGCAAACTCCTCGCCGGTTAACAACGTGCAGTTTAACCTGTCTGCTTCTCAAGAACGGATAACCTGCGGGAGGGGGTATATTTGTGTCCTCCTGCCTACAGGTCCATGGCGACTGCCTGCAAAGTTTGTCAAGCCTTGCCATGAGCTGGACAGACGAATGGAAAAACCTGATGCCTCAGCTACAGGAGCTGACCATGAATACCCCAAGCAGAATAAGATAGAGAAAATCTAATGATTGCAAAACATCACTTGGGGGCTACTGAAAAGTAACTGCTTGAATATGTGTGTGTGCTTGTAGAGTAGCTATTATTAGAGGCTGTGATTTTGTGTATATAACCACCTGTATTTACTAGCCAGTCGCTAATAAGAAACCACACCTTGTATTATATAGATTTGTCACTTGTAAAAGAGATGTTAGAGTATGCAAATTTGCAGTAGCTGCTAGAAAATGCTAAGGCAAAGGCTAGAAAGATTCTAATACAATGGTAGTGTTATAAAGCAGGTAATGGAATAAATTAAGAGGGTGGGAGAATTCCAGTGGTAAGAAATTTCTTTGGCTAGTCCCTCGCT
>NW_026914674.1:0-6367 GCF_034315485.1 Pezoporus occidentalis | reverse complement strand
AAGGGCAAAACCAGGTTAGGTTTGGGAATGGCCAAAATGGCTTAAAAAGAGTCAGTATTGCGCAAAAAAGGGTTAGATATAGCTCAAGCCAGTTTAGAAATAGGTAAGAAAAGCTTAAACCAGGCTAGAAACTTCCATAAATAGTTCAGATTTAGCCAAAAATGGAATAAAACCTGCAAGAAATGGGCAAAAATAAGGTAAGAATGACCAGCAATTGTTTAGAAATAGCCAAAAAAACCTTAAAAGGGTCAGAAAGAGCCAAAAATGGTTTAAACCAAGTGAGAAAAGGGCAAAAAATGGTTTAGAAACAGAAATCAATTGGTAAGAACAGGAGAAAAATGGTTTGTAAATGGCCAAAATGGCTTAAAAAGTCAGTATTGCACAAAAAAGGGTTAGAAATAGCTCAAGCCAGTTTAGAAATAGCTAGGAAAAGGTTAAACCAGGCTGGAAATGGCAAGAAACAGTTCAGACTAGTCAACAATGCATAAAATTACTAAGAAATAGGCAAAAATAAGATAAGAATGACCAGCAATTGTTTAGAAATAGCCAAAAAATTTAGAATGGGTTAGAAAGGGGCAAAAATGGTTTAAACCAAGTCAGGAAAGGGCAAAACCAGGTTAGAAATAGAAAGAAATTGGTAAGAACTGGACAGAAAGGGTTTGGGAATGGCCAAAATGGCTTAAAAAGAGTCAGTATTGCGCAAAAAAGGGTTAGATATAGCTCAAGCCAGTTTAGAAATAGGTAAGAAAAGCTTAAACCAGGCTAGAAACTTCCATAAATCGTTTTCAGAAATTGCCAAAACTGGAATAAAACGGAAAAAATAAGAATAAGAATGACCAACAATTGCTTAGAAATAGCAAAAAAAAGATTTAAAATGGGTTATAAAGGAGCAAAAATGGGTTAAACCAAGTCAGGAAAGGGCCAAAACGGGTCAGAAATAGAAAGACATTGGTAAGAAATGGAGAAAAATGGTTTGGGAATGGCCAAAATGGCTTAAAAAGAGTCAGTATTGCGCAAAAAAGGGTTAGATATAGCTCAAGCCAGTTTAGAAATAGGTAAGAAAAGTTTAAACCAGGCTGGAAACTTCCATAAATAGTTGACATTTAGCAAAAAATGGAATAAAACCTGCAAGAAAAAATGGGCAAAAAAAGGTAAGAATGACCAGCAATTGTTTCGAAATAGCCAAAAAAAAACCTTAAAAGGGTCAGAAAGAGCCAAAAATGGTTTAAACCAGGTTAGAAAAGGGCAAAAATGGTTTAGAAACAGAAAGAAATTGGTAAGAACAGGACAAAAATGGTTTGGAAATGGCCAAAATGACTTAAGAAGAGTTAGAATTGGGCAAAAAAGGGTTAGAAATAGCTCAAGCCAGTTTAGAAAGAGCTAAGAAAAGATTAAACCATGCTGGAAATGGCAAGAAACAGTTCAAACTTAGTCAACAATGCAAAAAAATTACTAAGAAATAGGAAAAAATAAGATAAGAATGACCAGCAATTGCTTAGAAATAGCTAAAAAAGACTTAAAATGGGTTAGAAGGGGCCAAAAATGGTTTAAACCAAGTCAGGAAAGGGCAAACCCAGGTTAGAAATAGAAAGAAATTGGTAAGAACTGGACAGAAAGCGTTTGGGAATGGCCAAAATGGCTTAAAAAGAGTCAGTATTGCGCAAAACAGGGTTAGATATGGCTCAAGCCAGTTTAGAAATAGCTAAGAAAAGCTTAAACCAGGCTAGAAACTTCCATAAATAGTTCAGATTTAGCCAAAAATGGAATAAAACCTGCAAGAAATGGGCAAAAATAAGATAAGAATGACCAGCAATTGCTTAGAAATAGCCAAAAAAACTAAAAAGGTCAGAAAGAGCCAAAAATGGTTCAAACCAAGTTAGGAAAGGGCAAAAATGGTTTAGAAACAGAAATCAATTGGTAAGAACAGGACAAAAAAGGTTTGGAAATGGCCAAAATGACTAAAATAGAGATAGAACTGGGCAAAAAAGGGTTAGAAATAGTATAAACCAGTTTAGAAATAGCTACGAAAAGCTTAAACCAAACTAGAAATGGCAAGAAACTGTTCAGACTTAGTCAAAAATGGCATAAAACTGGTAAGAAATTGGCAAAAATAAGATAAGAATGACCAGCAATTGTTTAGAAATAGCCAAAAAAACCTTAAAAGGGTCAGAAAGAGCCAAAAACAGTTTAAACCAGGTTAGAAAAGGGCAAAAATGGTTTAGAAACAGAAAGAAATTGGGAAGAACAGGACAAAAATGGTTTGGAAATTGGTTTAGAAATAGAAAGAAATTGGGAAGAACAGGAAAAAAATGGTTTGGAAATGGCCAAAATGACTTAAGAAGAGTTGGAATTGGGCAGAAAAGGGTTAGAAATAGCACAAGCCAGGTTAGAAATAGCTAGGAGAAGGTTAAACCAGGCTGGAAATGGCAAGAAACAGTTCAGACTTAGTCAACAAAGCATAAAATTACTAAGAAATAGGCAAAAATAGATAAGAATGTCCAGCAATTCTTTAGAAATAGCCAAAAAAAGAATTAAAATTAGTTAGAAAGGGCTAAAAATGGTTTAAACCAAGTCAGGAAAGGGCAAAACCAGGTTAGAAATAGAAAGAAATTGGTAAGAACTGGACAGAAAAGGTTTGGGAATGGCCAAAATGGCTTAAAAAGAGTCAGTATTGCACAAAAAAAGGGTTAGAAATAGCTCAAGCCAGTTTAAAAATAGCTAAGAAAAGCTTAAACCAGGCTAGAAACTTCCATAAATAGTTCAGATTTAGCCAAAAATGGAATAAAACCTGCAAGAAAAAATGGGCAAAAATAAGATAAGAATGACCAGCAATTGCTTAGAAATAGCCAAAAAAGACTTAAAATGGTTTAGAAAGAACCAAAAATGGTTTAAACCAAGTCAGGAAAGGGCAAAACCAGGTTAGAAATAGAAATAAATTGGTAAGAAATGTTGAGAAATGGTTTGGGAATGGCCAAAATGACTTAAAATGAGTCAGTATTGCGCAAAAAAGGGTTAGATATAGCTCAAGCCAGTTTAGAAATAGGTAAGAAAAGCTTAAACCAGGCTAGAAACTTCCATAAATAGTTCAGAAATCACCAGAAAATGGCTTAAAACTGGCAAGAAATGGGCAAAAATAAGATAAGAATGACCAGCAATTGTTTAGAAATAGCCAAAAATGACCTAAAATGTGTTAGAAAAAGCCAAAAATGGTTTAAACCAAGTCAGGAAAGGGCAAAAGCTGTGTTAGGAACAGAAAAAAAAAATTGGTAAGAACTGGACAGAAATGGTTTGGGAATGGCCAAAATGACTTAAAAAGAGTCAGTATTGCGCAAAAAAGGGTTAGAAATAGCTCAAGCCAGTTTAGAAATAGGTAAGAAAAGCTTAAACCAGGCTAGAAACTCCCATAAAAAAGTGAAGCATTAGCCAGAAATGGCATAAACCAGGTAAGAAATGGGCAAAAATAAGGTGAGAATGATCAGCCATTGTTTAGAAATAGCCAAAAAAAAGTTAAAGTGGGTCAGAAAGGGCCAAAAATGGGTTAAACCAAGGTAGGGAAGGCCAAAAAAAGGGTTAGAAAGAAATTGGTAAGTACAGGACAAGAACGGTTTGGAAATGGCCATAATGGCTTAAAAAGAGTTAGAATTGGGCAAAAAAAAAGGTTAGAAATAGCTCAAGCCAGTTAAGAAATAGCTAAGAAAAGCTGAAACCAGGCTAGAAATGGCCATGAATTCTTTAGGAATTGCCAAAAATGGCTTAAAACTGGTAAGACATGGGCAAAAATAAGATAGAAATGGTCATCAATTGTTTAGAAGTGGTAAAAAATGCTTCAAACAGGAGACAAGCAGGCAAGAATGGACAAGAATAGCCAAAAAAAAAAAGCTTAAAACTGGTAAGAAATGGCCAAAATTAGGATAGAAATGGCCATAATTTTTTTAGAAATAGCCAGACTTAAAATGGGTTAGAAATTGGCAACACTGGGTTAGGAATGGCCAAAAATGGCTCAAACCGAGTCAGGAAAGAGCAAAAATGGGTTAGAAATGGCAAGAAATTAGTAAGAAAGGGACAAAAAATGTTTGGAAAAGGTCAAAATGATTCAAAATGTTTTAGAATTGGGGAAAAAAGGGTTTGAAACAGCCTAAACCAGTTAAGAAATAGCTAGGAAAAGCTTAAAATAGGCTAGAAACTTCCATAAATAGTTCAGATTTAGCCAAAAATGGAATAAAACCTGCAACTCAATCATGTACCAAGGAAAGAGTCAGGGTATTTTCAGCTCTGTCTTGAACACTGCCAGCCATGGGGCAGCCACAGCTTCTCTGGGCACCCTGTGCCACTGTCCCACCACCCTCACAGGGAACAACTTCTAAGATCTCATCTCAATCTCCCCTCTCTGTCACGTTAAAATCCTTCCCCCTTGGCCCATCCCCACAGGCCCTTGCTCTCCCCACAAGAAATGAGGGCAGATCCCAGGATCATCCCTCGGCAGCCGCAGCGCTCCGCTGCCGGCTCAGCCAGCCCAACTCACACACCGAGTCCAAAGCAGCCACTCTGGGGAAGTCTCTTGAGGTGTTCTGGCAACTCCTACAGCACCCCAAGATCGCCATCGCCACCCACCTCCTTCCACGCTCCTCTGTCCACAGGCGGCACCGGCTCCGAGACACCAAGACGGGAACCACCAGAGGAGCTGCTCTTGCCTCCTCCACCGGTAGCTTGTGTTCCGTGGGGCAGCTGTCGTCTCCCGGTGCCTCTGCTGGAGGGTTCTGTGGGGTTCTGTGACCTCACACACCTGAACACGGGGAGTTCCAGAATCAGCCACCCCTGTGGTCTCCATGTCCCCAAGGTCATTGTGATGCATGAGCTCTGACTGGGTCCATGGGGTGCTCTGGAGGTGCTGCAGGCATTCTCTGGGATTCTCTAGGGGTATCCCCAGGATGCCCTGGGAGTGCACAGAGACACAGGGCCGTGGAGCAAGCTGCTCTAGTGGAAGGTGTCCCTGCCCGTGCCTTTGGGGCTTGGAGCTGGGTGAGCGTGGGCTCTTTAAGGAGGGAGAGCCCTGCAGTAACCAGTGCAGAGGAGAGCCCTCCCCTCCCTCGGGAGGCTGCATCTCCCGGGGCTGCCCTGCGCATCCAGGTCCGTGTTCTTTGACTTTGCAATCCTGTTTTAGTGTTGGCCTCAAACACATTGTGGGTGCGTGCGTGGGTTTTGGGGGGTTCCTGTAGAAACGGCTTCATGTAACCAAAAACGGGGGTGGGGTGGGCGGGGAAGGTGTGTGTGTGGGGGGTCATTAAGTGCCTGTTGATGAACTGTCTGTGGGGATGGGGGGGGAGGGACCTCACCTCCCCCCCAGCACCCCAAAACGGGGGGTGGTGGGTGTTGGGGGAGGGTCCCCAAGGAACAGAACCTCCCATCCCCCACCCGGGGGTGTCGGGAGGTGGCACCTCCCCCCCTCTTTATACCCGGGATGGGAGAGGGGAGGATAAAGGGGGGATGGGGGGGGGTCTATCCGAAGCCTCACTGACACCGATGTAAATAGCGCGGGGGGGGGGGGGGGGGGGGAGGGGAGAGGGGTCACCTTAAGAATGTATAAAAAGGAAACTTAACCAATAAATAAAGATTTCACTTCCGGCCTTCCCCTAGCAACGGGGCCTCCCCGTACCGCTTCCCGCGCGTTGCCAGGCCACGGCGAGCGTTGCCCAGGCAACAGCCAATCAGCTCTGAGCTCTCCCCAACTCGTGTCCCCGTTTAACCCCGTCCCGGCTGCCCCCCATGGGGCTGAATATGGGGCCTTTCCTCACCCCTCCCCCCCCATTTGTCCCCTCTTCCCCTCCCCCACCGCATACCCATTTTCCGCCCTCTCTCCCTTAAGCCCCTCCCTCCCCCTCTTTGCTCACCTGGGCCTGCAGGGGGCGCAGCTGCGCCTGGAGCTTCCCATTGGATGCGGCCAGAGCCCGGAGCTGGATCCAGCGACGGGACTGGAAGGGATGGAGGGGGGGACACAAGGAAATGAGGGACCCCAAAGCCATGGGAGGGACCCAAATACCCCCCAAGACCCCCAAACACCTTAAATATCGCCCCATATTTCCCCACAAGCCTCTCCCTTAACACCAAACCCATTCATAACCCCCAGATCCCCCTCCCAGCACTCCCAAAATTCCCCCTAAAGCCCCAAACTCCCCCATGTCATCCCCTATAGACCCAAAATCCCCCTCCAGGACCCCCAGATATCCCTCATCCCTCCCAAAAAGCGGCGCTGGGACCCTTTAGGGACCCCAACCCCTCCCCATAACCATCAAATTCCACTTCCCAGACCCCCCCAAGCCCATCAGGACCCCCCCAAATCCCCACATTCCCCCGTTGGCACCCACCAGCC
>NW_026914673.1:0-5957 GCF_034315485.1 Pezoporus occidentalis | reverse complement strand
TCACTCACTTTGTTACAGTTACAGGGGAGAAATAGGTGTTAGGGTTAGGGTTAGGGTTAGGTTAGGGTTAGGGTTAGGGTTAGGGTTAGGGTTGAGGACCTCTGTGGGTCATTAGAATGCTCTTGAACATGCTTTATTTTGCTCACTTTGTTACATTTACTGTGTTTTCCTATATATCTATATATATAGTGTTGCACTCACTTTGTTACAGTTACAGGGGAGAAATGGGTTAGGGTTAGGGTTAGGGTTAGGGTTAGGGTTGGGGTTGAGAACCTCTGTGGGTCATTAGAATGCTCTTGAACATACTTTATTTTGCTCACTTTGTTACGTTTACTGTGTTTTCCTATATATCTAGATATATAGTATTACACTCGCTTTGTTACAGTTAGAGGGGAGAAATGGGGTAGGGTTAGGTTTACGGTTAGGGTTAGGGTTAGGGTTAGGGTTAGGGTTAGGGTTAGGGTTAGGGTTGAGAACCTCTGTGGGTCATTAGAATCCTCTTGAACATGCTTTATTTTGACCACTTTGTTACGTTTACACTCACTTTGTTACAGTTACAGGGGAGAAATGGGTTAGGGTTAGGGTTAGGTTTAGGGTTAGGGTTAGGGTTAGGGTTAGGGTTAGGGTTGAGAACCTCTGTGGGTCATTAGAATGCTCTTGAACATGTTTTATTTTGCTCACTTTGTTACGTTTCCTCTGTTTTCCTGTATATATATATACATATAGTATTACACTCACTTTGTTACAGTTACAGGGGAGAAATGGGTTAGGGTTAGGGTTAGGTTTAGGGTTAGGGTTAGGGTTAGGGTTGAGGGTTAGGGTTAGGGTTGAGAACCTCTGTGGGTCATTAGAATGCTCTTGAACATGCTTTATTTTGCTCACGTTGTTACGTTTACTGTGTTTTCCTATATATATATATATATAGTATTACACTCACTTTGTTACAGTTACAGGGGAGAAATGGGTTAGGGTTAGGGTTAGGGTTAGGGTTAGGGTTAGGGTTAGGGTTGAGAACCTCTGTGGGTCATTAGAATGCTCTTGAACATGTTTTATTTTGCTCACTTTGTTACGTTTACTGTGTTTTCCTATATATATATATATATAGTATTACACTCACTTTGTTACAGTTACAGGGGAGAAATGGGTTAGGGTTAGGGTAAGGGTTAGGGTTAGGGTTAGGGTTAGGGTTGAGAACCTCTGTGGGTCATTAGAATGCTCTTGAACATGCTTTATTTTGCTCACTTTGTTACGTTTACTGTGTTTTCCTATATATATATATATATAGTATTACACTCACTTTGTTACAGTTACAGGGGAGAAATGGGTTAGGGTTAGGGTTAGGGTTAGGGTTAGGGTTGGGGTTGAGAACCTCTGTGGGTCATTAGAATGCTCTAGAACATACTTTATTTTGCTCACTTTGTTACGTTTACTGTGTTTTCCTATATATCTAGATATATAGTATTACACTCGCTTTGTTACAGTTAGAGGGGAGAAATGGGGTAGGGTTAGGTTTACGGTTAGGGTTAGGGTTAGGGTTAGGGTTAGGGTTAGGGTTAGGGTAACCTCTGTGGGTCATTAGAATGCTCTTGAACATGCTTTATTTTGATCACTTTGTTACGTTTCCTGTGTTTTCCTATATATCTATATATATAGTATTACACTCACTTTGTTACAGTTACAGGGGAGAAATGGGTTAGGGTTAGGGTTAGTGTTGGGGTAGGGTTAGGGTTAGGGTTAAGGTTTGGGTTAGGGTTAGGGTTAGGGTTGAGAACCTTTGTGTGTCATTAGAATGCTCTTGAACATGCTTTATTTTGCTCACTTTGTTACGTTTACTGTGTTTTCCTATATATCTATATATATAGTATTACACTCACTTTGTTACAGTTACAGGGGAGAAATGGGTTAGGGTTAGGGTTAGGGTTAGGGTTAGGGTTAGGGTTGAGTACCTCTGTGGGTCATTAGAATGCTCTTGAACATGCTTTATTTTGCTCACTTTGTTACATTTACTGTGTTTTCCTATATATCTATATATATAGTATTACACTCGCTTTGTTACAGTTACAGGGGAGAAATGGGTTAGGGTTAGGGTTAGGGTTAGGGTTAGGGTTAGGGTTAGGGTTAGGGTTAGGGTTGAGAACCTCTGTGGGTCATTAGAATGCTCTTGAACATGCTTTATTTTGCTCACTTTGTTACGTTTACTGTGTTTTCCTATATATATATATACATATAGTATTACACTCACTTTGTTACAGTTACAGGGGAGAAATGGGGTTAGGGTTAGGTTTAGGGTTAGGGTTAGGGTTAGGGTTAGGGTTAGGGTTAGGGTTGAGAACCTCTGTGGGTCATTAGAATGCTCTTGAACATGCTTTATTTTGCTCACTTTGTTACGTTTCCTCTGTTTTCCTGTATATATATATACATATAGTATTACACTCACTTTGTTACAGTTACAGGGGAGAAATGGGTTAGGGTTAGGGTTAGTTAGGGTTAGGGTTAGGGTTAGGGTTAGGGTTGAGTACCTCTGTGGGTCATTAGAATGCTCTTGAACATGCTTTATTTTGCTCACTTTGTTACATTTACTGTGTTTTCCTATATATATATATATATAGTATTACACTCACTTTGTTACAGTTACAGGGGAGAAATGGGTTAGGGTTAGGGTTAGGGTTAGGGTTAGGGTTAGGGTTAGGGTTGAGAACCTCTGTGGGTCATTAGAATGCTCTTGAACATACTTTATTTTGCTCACTTTGTTACGTTTACTGTGTTTTCCTATATATCTAGATATATAGTATTACACTCGCTTTGTTACAGTTAGAGGGGAGAAATGGGGTAGGGTTAGTGTTAGGGTTAGGGTTAGGGTTAGGGTTAGGGTTGAGTACCTCTGTGGGTCATTAGAATGCTCTTGAACATGTTTTATTTTGCTCACTTTGTTACATTTCCTCTGTTTTCCTGTATATATATATACATATAGTATTACACTCACTTTGTTACAGTTACAGGGGAGAAATGGGTTAGGGTTAGGGTTAGGTTAGGGGTTAGGGTTAGGGTTGAGAGACCTCTGTGGGTCATTAGAATGCTCTTGAACATGTTTTATTTTGCTCACTTTGTTACGTTTCCTCTGTTTTCCTGTATATATATATACATATAGTATTACACTCACTTTGTTACAGTTACAGGGGAGAAATGGGTTAGGGTTAGTGTTAGGGTTAGGGTTAGGGTTAGGGTTGAGTACCTCTGTGGGTCATTAGAATGCTCTTGAACATGCTTTATTTTGCTCACTTTGTTACGTTTACTGTGTTTTCCTATATATCTAGATATATAGTATTACACTCGCTTTGTTACAGTTAGAGGGGAGAAATGGGGTAGGGTTAGGTTTACGGTTAGGGTTAGGGTTAGGGTTAGGGTTAGGGTTAGGGTTGAGAACCTCTGTGGGTCATTAGAATCCTCTTGAACATGCTTTATTTTGATCACTTTGTTACATTTACTGTGTTTTCCTATATATCTATATATATAGTATTACACTCGCTTTGTTACAGTTAGAGGGGAGAA
Organism: Pezoporus occidentalis; assembly: GCF_034315485.1. Taxonomy (NCBI): domain Eukaryota; kingdom Metazoa; phylum Chordata; class Aves; order Psittaciformes; family Psittacidae; genus Pezoporus; species Pezoporus occidentalis. Next base: position 2,408 of record NW_026914673.1, on the reverse strand, counting down.
ATGGGGTAGGGTTAGGGTTAGGTTTAGGGTTAGGGTTAGGGTTAGGGTCAGGGTTGACCTCTGTGGGTCATTAGAATGCTCTTGAACATGTTTTATTTTGCTCACTTTGTTACGTTTCCTCTGTTTTCCTGTATATATATATACATATAGTATTACACTCACTTTGTTACAGTTACAGGGGAGAAATGGGTTAGGTTAGTGTTAGGGTTAGGGTTAGGGTTAGGGTTGAGAACCTCTGTGGGTCATTAGAATGCTCTTGAACATGCTTTATTTTGATCACTTTGTTACATTTACTGTGTTTTCCTATATATCTATATATATAGTGTTGCACTCACTTTGTTACAGTTACAGGGGAGAAATGGGTTAGGGTTAGGGTTAGGTTTAGGGTTAGGTAGGTTTAGGGTTAGGGTTAGGGTTAGGGTTAGGGTTAGGGTTGAGAACCTCTGTGGGTCATTAGAATCCTCTTGAACATGCTTTATTTTGATCACTTTGTTACGTTTCCTCTGTTTTCCTATATATCTATATATATAGTATTACACTCGCTTTGTTACAGTTACAGGGGAGAAATGGGTTAGGGTTAGTGTTAGGGTTAGGGTTAGGGTTGAGTACCTCTGTGGGTCATTAGAATGCTCTTGAACATGCTTTATTTTGCTCACTTTGTTACATTTACTGTGTTTTCCTATATATCTATATATATAGTGTTGCACTCAGTTTGTTACAGTTACAGGGGAGAAATGGGTTAGGGTTAGGGTTAGGGTTAGGGTTGGGGTTGAGAACCTCTGTGGGTCATTAGAATGCTCTTGAACATACTTTATTTTGCTCACTTTGTTACGTTTACTGTGTTTTCCTATATATCTAGATATATAGTATTACACTCGCTTTGTTACAGTTAGAGGGGAGAAATGGGTTAGGGTTAGGGTTAGGGTTAGGGTTAGGGTTAGGGTTAGGGTTAGGGTTGAGAACCTCTGTGGGTCATTAGAATGCTCTTGAACATGCTTTATTTTGCTCACTTTCTTACGTTTACTGTGTTTTCCTATATATATATATATATAGTATTACACTCACTTTGTTACAGTTACAGGGGAGAAATGGGTTAGGGTTAGGGTTAGGGTTAGGGTTAGGGTTAGGGTTAGGGTTAGGGTTAGGGTTAGGGTTGAGAACCTCTGTGGGTCATTAGAATGCTCTTGAACATGCTTTATTTTGCTCACTTTGTTACGTTTCCTGTGTTTTCCTGTATATATATATACATATAGTATTACACTCACTTTGTTACAGTTACAGGGGAGAAATGGGTTAGGGTTAGGTTAGTTAGGGTTAGGGTTAGGGTTAGGGTTAGGGTTGAGAACCTCTGTGGGTCATTAGAATGCTCTTGAACATGTTTTATTTTGCTCACTTTGTTACGTTTACTGTGTTTTCCTATATATATATATATATAGTATTACACTCACTTTGTTACAGTTACAGGGGAGAAATGGGTTAGGGTTAGGGTTAGGGTTAGGGTTAGGGTTGGGGTTGAGAACCTCTGTGGGTCATTAGAATGCTCTTGAACATACTTTATTTTGCTCACTTTGTTACGTTTACTGTGTTTTCCTATATATATATATATATAGTATTACACTCACTTTGTTACAGTTACAGGGGAGAAATGGGTAGGGTTAGGGTTAGGGTTAGGGTTAGGGTTGGGGTTGAGAACCTCTGTGGGTCATTAGAATGCTCTTGAACATACTTTATTTTGCTCACTTTGTTACGTTTACTGTGTTTTCCTATATATATATATATATAGTATTACACTCACTTTGTTACAGTTACAGGGGAGAAATGGGTTAGGGTTAGGGTTAGGTTTAGGGTTAGGGTTAGGGTTAGGGTTAGGGTTGAGAACCTCTGTGGGTCATTAGAATGCTCTTGAACATGCTTTATTTTGCTCACTTTGTTACGTTTCCTCTGTTTTCCTGTATATATATACATATAGTATTACACTCACTTTGTTACAGTTACAGGGGAGAAATGGGTTAGGGTTAGGTTTAGGGTTAGGGTTAGGGTTAGGGTTAGGGTTGAGTACCTCTGTGGGTCATTAGAATGCTCTTGAACATGCTTTATTTTGCTCACTTTGTTACATTTACTGTGTTTTCCTGTATATATATATATATAGTATTACACTCACTTTGTTACAGTTACAGGGGAGAAATGGGTTAGGGTTAGGGTTTAGGGTTAGGGTTAGGGTTGGGTTGAGGGTAACCTCTGTGGGTCATTAGAATGCTCTTGAACATACTTTATTTTGCTCACTTTGTTACGTTTACTGTGTTTTCCTATATATCTAGATATATAGTATTACACTCACTTTGTTACAGTTAGAGGGGAGAAATGGGGTAGGGTTAGGTTTACGGTTAGGGTTAGGGTTAGGGTTAGGG
>NW_026914672.1:0-4467 GCF_034315485.1 Pezoporus occidentalis | reverse complement strand
ACTCACTGTGCTGCTCGGCAGCCGAAAGCAAGCTCCAAGAGGTTGCATTCAAATGCACTTTTAGGTATGAAACCGAGGAGCGACAGCAATGATAGTGACACCGTTCCAAACCTGACTGTGTGCTGAAGATGCCCAGCACATGCTTTCCTTCCTGCCTCTTCGGCTCTGGGAGCAGAGGCCAGTTCGTGCTCTAATCGCTGTGCCCCTCCTACATGCTTTCCCTGCTGGCTCTTCGGCTCTGGGAGCAGAGGCCAGACGTTCGTGCTCTACTCACTGTGCTCCTGGGCAGCCGAGAGCAAGCTCTGGAAAGTTTGCATTCAAATGCACTTTTAGGTATGAAATCAAGGAGCGACAGCAATGATGGTGACACCGTTGCAAAGCTGACTGTGTGCTGAAGATGCCCAGCACATGCTTTCCCTCCTGGCTCTTCGGCTCTGGGAGCAGAGGCCAGACGTTCGTGCTCTACTCGCTGTGCTGCTGGGCAGCCAAGAGAAACCACCAGAGAGGTTGGATTCAAATGGACTTCTAGGTCTGAAAGAGAGGAGCGACAGCAATGATGGTGACACCGTTGCAAAGCTGACTGTGTGCTGAAGATGCCCAGAACATGCTTTCCCTCCTGGCTCTTCGGCTCTGGGAGCAGAGGCCAGACGTTCGTGCTCTACTCACTGTGCTGCTGGGCAGCCGAGAGCAAGCAGTGGAGAGGTTGCATTCAAATGCACTTTTAGGTATGAAACCGAGGAGCGACAGCAATGATGGTGACACCGTTGCAAAGCTGACTGTGTGCTGAAGATGCCCAGCACATGCTTTCCCTCCTGGCTCTTCGGCTCTGGGAGCAGAGGCCAGACGTTCGTGCTCTACTCGCTGTGCTCCTGGGCAGCCGAGAGCAAGCTCCGAGAGGTTGCATTCAAATGCACTTTTAGGTATGAAACCGAGGAGCGACAGCAATGATGGTGACACCGTTGCAAAGCTGACTGTGTGCTGAAGATGCCCAGCACATGCTTTCCCTCCTGGCTCTTCGGCTCTGGGAGCAGAGGCCAGACGTTCGTGCTCTAATCGCTGTGCTGCTGGGCAGCCGAGAAGCAAGCTCCAGAGAGTTGCATTCAAATGCACTTTTAGGTATGAAACCGAGGAGCGACAGCAATGATGGTGACACCGTTGCAAAGCTGACTGTGTGCTGAAGATGCCCAGCACATGCTTTCCCTCCTGGCTCTTCGGCTCTGGGAGCAGAGGCCAGACGTTCGTGCTCTACTCGCTGTGGCAATGGGCAGCCGAGAAAAAGCTTTGGAGAGGGTGCATTTAATTGCACTTCTAGGTATGAAACCGAGGAGCGACAGCAATGATGGTGACACCGTTGCAAAGCTGAGTGTGTGCTGAAGATGCCCAGCACATGCTTTCCCTCCTGGCTCTTCGGCTCTGGGAGCAGAGGCCAGACGTTCGTGGACGAATCGCTGTGCCCCTGGGCAGCCGAGAACAAGTTTTGGAGAGGTTGCATTCAAATGCACATTTAGGTATGAAACCGAAGAGCGACAGCAATGATGGTGACACTGTTGCAAAGCTCACTGTGTGCTGAAGATGCCCAGCACATGCTTTCCCTCCTCGCTCTTCGGCTCTGGGAGCAGAGGCCAGACATTCGTCCACTAATCGCTGTGCTCCTGGGCAGCCGAGAGCAACCACCAGAGAAGTCGCATTCAAATGGACTTCTAGGTATGAAAGTGAGGAGCGACAGCAATGATGGAGGCACCGTTGCAAAGCTGACTGTGTGCTGAAGGTGCTCAGCACATGCTTTACCTCCTGGCTCTTCGGCTCTGGGAGCAGAGGCCAAACGTTCGTGCTCTACTCACTGTGCTACTGGGCAGCCGAGAGCAAGCTCTGGAGAGGTTGCATTCAAATGCACTTTTAGGTATGAAATCAAGGAGCGACAGCAATGATGGTGACACCGTTGCAAAGCTGACTGTGTGCTGAAGATGCCCAGCACATGCTTTCCCTCCTGGCTCTTCGGCTCTGGGAGCAGAGGCCAGACGTTCGTGCTCTACTCACTGTGCTCCTGGGCAGCCGAGGGCAAGCTCTGGAAAGTTTGCATTCAAATGCACTTTTAGGTATGAAATCAAGGAGCGACAGCAATGATGGTGACACCGTTGCAAAGCTGACTGTGTGCTGAAGATGCCCAGCACATGCTTTCCCTCCTGGCTCTTCGGCTCTGGGAGCAGAGGCCAGACGTTCGTGCTCTACTCGCTGTGCTGCTGGGCAGCCAAGAGAAACCACCAGAGAGGTTGGATTCAAATGGACTTCTAGGTGTGAAAGAGAGGAGCGACAGCAATGATGGTGACACCGTTGCAAAGCTGACTGCGTGCTGAAGTTGCCCAGCACATGCTTTCCCTCCTGGCTCTTCGGCTCTGGGAGCAGAGGCCAGACATTCGTGCTCTAATCGCTGTGCTGCTGGGCCGCCGAGAGCAAGCTCCGGAGAGGTTGCATTCAAATGCACTTTTAGGTATGAAACCGATGAGCGACAGCAATTATGGTGACACGGTTGCAAACCTGACTGTGTGCTGAAGATGCCCAGCACATGCTTTCCCTCCTGATTATTCGGCTCTGGGAGCAGAGGCCAGACGTTCGTGCAGTAATCGCTGTGCTCCTGGGCAGCCGAGAGGAAGCTCCGGAGAGGGTGCATTTAAATGCACTTCTAGGTATGAAACCGAGGAGCGACAGCAATCATGCAGGCACCGTTGCAAAGCTGACTGTGTGCTGAAGGTGCCCAGCACATGCTTTCCCTCCTGGCTCTTCGGCTCTGGGAGCAGAGGCCAGACGTTCGTGGACGAATCGCTGTGCCCCTGGGCAGCCGAGAACAAGTTTTGGAGAGGTTGCATTCAAATGCACATTTAGGTATGAAACCGAAGAGCGACAGCAATGATGGTGACACTGTTGCAAAGCTCACTGTGTGCTGAAGATGCCCAGCACATGCTTTCCCTCCTGGCTCTTCGGCTCTGGGAGCAGAGGCCAGACGTTCGTGCTCTACTCGCTGTGCTGCTGGGCAGCCGAGAGCAACCACCAGAGAAGTCGCATTCAAATGGACTTCTAGGTATGAAAGTGAGGAGCGACAGCAATGATGGAGGCACCGTTGCAAAGCTGACTGTGTGCTGAAGGTGCTCAGCACATGCTTTACCTCCTGGCTCTTCGGCTCTGGGAGCAGAGGCCAAACGTTCGTGCTCTACTCACTGTGCTCCTGGGCAGCCGAGAGCAAGCTCTGGAGAGGTTGCATTCAAATGCACTTTTAGGTATGAAATCAAGGAGCGACAGCAATGATGGTGACACCGTTGCAAAGCTGACTGTGTGCTGAAGATGCCCAGCACATGCTTTCCCTGCTGGCTCTTCGGCTCTGGGAGCAGAGGCCAGACGTTCGTGCTCTACTCGCTGTGCTGCTGGGCAGCCAAGAGAAACCACCAGAGAGGTTGGATTCAAATGGACTTCTAGGTGTGAAAGAGAGGAGCGACAGCAATGATGGTGACACCGTTGCAAAGCTGACTGCGTGCTGAAGATGCCCAGCACATGCTTTCCCTCCTGGCTCTTCGGCTCTGGGAGCAGAGGCCAGACGTTCGTGCTCTACTCGCTGTGCTGCTGGGCAGTCCGAGAGCAACCACCAGAGAGTTTGGATTCAAATGGACTTCTAGGTATGAAAGTCCGAGAGGTTGCATTCAAATGCACTTTTAGCAATGATGGTGACACCGTTGCAAAGCTGACTGTGTGCTGAAGATGCCCAGCACATGCTTTCCCTCCTGGCTCTTCGGCTCTGGGAGCAGAGGCCAGACGTTCGTGCTCAAATCGCTGTGCTCCTGGGCAGCCGAGAGCAAGCTCCGGAGACGTTGCACTCAAGTGGACTTTTAGGTATGAAACCGAGGACCGACAGCAATGATGGTGACACCGTTGCAAAGCTGACTGTGTGCTGAAGATGCCCAGCACATGCTTTCCCTGCTGGCTCTTCGGCTCTGGGATCAGAGGCCAGACGTTCGTGCTGTAATCACTGTGCTCCTGGGCAGCCGAGAGCAAGCTCCGGAGAAGTTGCACTCAAGTGGACTTTTAGGTATGAAACCGAGGAGCAACAGCAATGATGGTGACACCGTTGCAAAGCTGACTGTGTGCTGAAGATGCCCAGCACATGCTTTCCCTCCTGGCTCTTCGGCTCTGGGGAGAGAGGCCAGACGTTCGTGCTCTAATCGCTGTGCCCCTGGGCAGCCGAGAGCAAGCTCCGCAGAGGGTGCATTCAAATGCACTTTTAGGTATGAAACCTAGGAGCGACAGCAATGATGGTGACACCGTTGCAAAGCTGACTGTGTGCTGAAGATGCCCAGCACATGCTTTCCCTGCTGGCTCTTCGGCTCTGGGAGCAGAGGCCAGACATTCGTGCTCTACTCGCTTTGCTGCTGGGCAGCCGAAAGCAAGCTCTGGAGAGGTTGCATTCAAATGCACTTTTAG
>NW_026914671.1:0-8434 GCF_034315485.1 Pezoporus occidentalis | reverse complement strand
AAAGCAATTGAATGGAATCAGTTCAGAGCCTGCTCTCTGCTGCGCAGCAACACTGTCAGCACAGAATGAACAGTGGCATCTGCTCCCACAGCAGAAGAACCAGCAGGGAAAGCTAGTGCTGGGCCTCTTCAGCACACAGGCTGCTTTGCAACGGTGTCACCATCATTGCAGTCTCTCCTCGGTTTCATACCTAAAACTCCATTTGAATCCAAATTCTCAGCTGGTCGCTTTCAGTTGCCCAGCAGCACAGTGAGTACAGCACGAACGTTTGGCTTCTGCTCCCACAGCAGAAGAGCCAGGATTGAAAGCTTGTGCTGGACCTGTTCAGCACACAATCACCTTTACATTGGTGCATCCATCGTTGCTTTCACTGCTCCCTTTCATACAGGAAAAGCATTTGAATGGAATCAGTTCAGAGCCTGCTCTCTGCTGCGCAGCAACACTGTCAGCACAGAATGAACAGTGGCATCTGCTCCCACAGCAGAAGAACCAGCAGGGAAAGCTAGTGCTGGGCCTCTTCAGCACACAGGCTGCTTTGCAACGGTGTCACCATCATTGCAGTCTCTCCTCGGTTTCATACCTAAAACTCCATTTGAATCCAAATTCTCAGCTGGTCGCTTTCAGTTGCCCAGCAGCACAGTGAGTACAGCACGAACGTTTGGCTTCTGCTCCCACAGCAGAAGAGCCAGGATTGAAAGCTTGTGCTGGACCTGTTCAGCACACAATCACCTTTACATTGGTGCATCCATCGTTGCTTTCACTGCTCCCTTTCATACAGGAAAAGCATTTGAATGGAATCAGTTCAGAGCCTGCTCTCTGCTGGCAGCAACACAGTCAGCACAGAAAGAACAGTGGCATCTGCTCCCACAGCAGAAGAACCAGCAGGGAAAGCTAGTGCTGGGCCTCTTCAGCACACAGGCTGCTTTGCAACGGTGTCACCATCATTGCAGTCTCTCCTCGGTTTCATACCTAAAACTCCATTTGAATCCAAATTCTCAGCTGGTCGCTTTCAGTTGCCCAGCAGCACAGTGAGTACAGCACGAACGTTTGGCTTCTGCTCCCACAGCAGAAGAGCCAGGATTGAAAGCTTGTGCTGGACCTGTTCAGCACACAATCACCTTTACATTGGTGCATCCATCGTTGCTTTCACTGCTCCCTTTCATACAGGAAAAGCATTTGAATGGAATCAGTTCAGAGCCTGCTCTCTGCTGCGCAGCAACACAGTCAGCACAGAATGAACAGTGGCATCTGCTCCCACAGCAGAAGAACCAGCAGGGAAAGCTAGTGCTGGGCCTCTTCAGCACACAGGCTGCTTTGCAACGGTGTCACCATCATTGCAGTCTCTCCTCGGTTTCATACCTAAAACTCCATTTGAATCCAAATTCTCAGCTGGTCGCTTTCAGTTGCCCAGCAGCACAGTGAGTACAGCACGAACGTTTGGCTTCTGCTCCCACAGCAGAAGAGCCAGGATTGAAAGCTTGTGCTGGACCTGTTCAGCACACAATCACCTTTACATTGGTGCATCCATCGTTGCTTTCACTGCTCCCTTTCATACAGGAAAAGCATTTGAATGGAATCAGTTCAGAGCCTGCTCTCTGCTGGCAGCAACACAGTCAGCACAGAAAGAACAGTGGCATCTGCTCCCACAGCAGAAGAACCAGCAGGGAAAGCTAGTGCTGGGCCTCTTCAGCACACAGGCTGCTTTGCAACGGTGTCACCATCATTGCAGTCTCTCCTCGGTTTCATACCTAAAACTCCATTTGAATCCAAATTCTCAGCTGGTCGCTTTCAGTTGCCCAGCAGCACAGTGAGTACAGCACGAACGTTTGGCTTCTGCTCCCACAGCAGAAGAGCCAGGATTGAAAGCTTGTGCTGGACCTGTTCAGCACACAATCACCTTTACATTGGTGCATCCATCGTTGCTTTCACTGCTCCCTTTCATACAGGAAAAGCATTTGAATGGAATCAGTTCAGAGCCTGCTCTCTGCTGGCAGCAACACAGTCAGCACAGAAAGAACAGTGGCATCTGCTCCCACAGCAGAAGAACCAGCAGGGAAAGCTAGTGCTGGGCCTCTTCAGCACACAGGCTGCTTTGCAACGGTGTCACCATCATTGCAGTCTCTCCTCGGTTTCATACCTAAAACTCCATTTGAATCCAAATTCTCAGCTGGTCGCTTTCAGTTGCCCAGCAGCACAGTGAGTACAGCACGAACGTTTGGCTTCTGCTCCCACAGCAGAAGAGCCAGGATTGAAAGCTTGTGCTGGACCTGTTCAGCACACAATCACCTTTACATTGGTGCATCCATCGTTGCTTTCACTGCTCCCTTTCATACAGGAAAAGCATTTGAATGGAATCAGTTCAGAGCCTGCTCTCTGCTGCGCAGCAACACAGTCAGCACAGAATGAACAGTGGCATCTGCTCCCACAGCAGAAGAACCAGCAGGGAAAGCTAGTGCTGGGCCTCTTCAGCACACAGGCTGCTTTGCAACGGTGTCACCATCATTGCAGTCTCTCCTCGGTTTCATACCTAAAACTCCATTTGAATCCAAATTCTCAGCTGGTCGCTTTCAGTTGCCCAGCAGCACAGTGAGTACAGCACGAACGTTTGGCTTCTGCTCCCACAGCAGAAGAGCCAGGATTGAAAGCTTGTGCTGGACCTGTTCAGCACACAATCACCTTTACATTGGTGCATCCATCGTTGCTTTCACTGCTCCCTTTCATACAGGAAAAGCATTTGAATGGAATCAGTTCAGAGCCTGCTCTCTGCTGCGCAGCAACACAGTCAGCACAGAATGAACAGTGGCATCTGCTCCCACAGCAGAAGAACCAGCAGGGAAAGCTAGTGCTGGGCCTCTTCAGCACACAGGCTGCTTTGCAACGGTGTCACCATCATTGCAGTCTCTCCTCGGTTTCATACCTAAAACTCCATTTGAATCCAAATTCTCAGCTGGTCGCTTTCAGTTGCCCAGCAGCACAGTGAGTACAGCACGAACGTTTGGCTTCTGCTCCCACAGCAGAAGAGCCAGGATTGAAAGCTTGTGCTGGACCTGTTCAGCACACAATCACCTTTACATTGGTGCATCCATCGTTGCTTTCACTGCTCCCTTTCATACAGGAAAAGCATTTGAATGGAATCAGTTCAGAGCCTGCTCTCTGCTGGCAGCAACACAGTCAGCACAGAAAGAACAGTGGCATCTGCTCCCACAGCAGAAGAACCAGCAGGGAAAGCTAGTGCTGGGCCTCTTCAGCACACAGGCTGCTTTGCAACGGTGTCACCATCATTGCAGTCTCTCCTCGGTTTCATACCTAAAACTCCATTTGAATCCAAATTCTCAGCTGGTCGCTTTCAGTTGCCCAGCAGCACAGTGAGTACAGCACGAACGTTTGGCTTCTTCTCCCACCACAGCAGCAGAAGAGCCAGGATTGAAAGCTTGTGCTGGACCTGTTCAGCACACAATCACCTTTACATTGGTGCATCCATCGTTGCTTTCACTGCTCCCTTTCATACAGGAAAAGCATTTGAATGGAATCAGTTCAGAGCCTGCTCTCTGCTGCGCAGCAACACAGTCAGCACAGAATGAACAGTGGCATCTGCTCCCACAGCAGAAGAACCAGCAGGGAAAGCTAGTGCTGGGCCTCTTCAGCACACAGGCTGCTTTGCAACGGTGTCACCATCATTGCAGTCTCTCCTCGGTTTCATACCTAAAACTCCATTTGAATCCAAATTCTCAGCTGGTCGCTTTCAGTTGCCCAGCAGCACAGTGAGTACAGCACGAACGTTTGGCTTCTGCTCCCACAGCAGAAGAGCCAGGATTGAAAGCTTGTGCTGGACCTGTTCAGCACACAATCACCTTTACATTGGTGCATCCATCGTTGCTTTCACTGCTCCCTTTCATACAGCAAAACTGTCAGCACAGAATGAACAGTGGCATCTGCTCCCACAGCAGAAGAACCAGCAGGGAAAGCTAGTGCTGGGCCTCTTCAGCACACAGGCTGCTTTGCAACGGTGTCACCATCATTGCAGTCTCTCCTCGGTTTCATACCTAAAACTCCATTTGAATCCAAATTCTCAGCTGGTCGCTTTCAGTTGCCCAGCAGCACAGTGAGTACAGCACGAACGTTTGGCTTCTCCTCCCACAACAGAAGTGTCAGGATTGAAAGCTGGTGCTGGACCTGTTCAGCACACAATCACCTTTACATTGGTGCATCCATCGTTGCTTTCACTGCTCCCTTTCATACAGGAAAAGCATTTGAATGGAATCAGTTCAGAGCCTGCTCTCTGCTGGCAGCAACACAGTCAGCACAGAAAGAACAGTGGCATCTGCTCCCACAGCAGAAGAACCAGCAGGGAAAGCTAGTGCTGGGCCTCTTCAGCACACAGGCTGCTTTGCAACGGTGTCACCATCATTGCAGTCTCTCCTCGGTTTCATACCTAAAACTCCATTTGAATCCAAATTCTCAGCTGGTCGCTTTCAGTTGCCCAGCAGCACAGTGAGTACAGCACGAACGTTTGGCTTCTGCTCCCACAGCAGAAGAGCCAGGATTGAAAGCTTGTGCTGGACCTGTTCAGCACACAATCACCTTTACATTGGTGCATCCATCGTTGCTTTCACTGCTCCCTTTCATACAGGAAAAGCATTTGAATGGAATCAGTTCAGAGCCTGCTCTCTGCTGCGCAGCAACACAGTCAGCACAGAATGAACAGTGGCATCTGCTCCCACAGCAGAAGAACCAGCAGGGAAAGCTAGTGCTGGGCCTCTTCAGCACACAGGCTGCTTTGCAACGGTGTCACCATCATTGCAGTCTCTCCTCGGTTTCATACCTAAAACTCCATTTGAATCCAAATTCTCAGCTGGTCGCTTTCAGTTGCCCAGCAGCACAGTGAGTACAGCACGAACGTTTGGCTTCTGCTCCCACAGCAGAAGAGCCAGGATTGAAAGCTTGTGCTGGACCTGTTCAGCACACAATCACCTTTACATTGGTGCATCCATCGTTGCTTTCACTGCTCCCTTTCATACAGGAAAAGCATTTGAATGGAATCAGTTCAGAGCCTGCTCTCTGCTGCGCAGCAACACAGTCAGCACAGAATGAACAGTGGCATCTGCTCCCACAGCAGAAGAACCAGCAGGGAAAGCTAGTGCTGGGCCTCTTCAGCACACAGGCTGCTTTGCAACGGTGTCACCATCATTGCAGTCTCTCCTCGGTTTCATACCTAAAACTCCATTTGAATCCAAATTCTCAGCTGGTCGCTTTCAGTTGCCCAGCAGCACAGTGAGTACAGCACGAACGTTTGGCTTCTGCTCCCACAGCAGAAGAGCCAGGATTGAAAGCTTGTGCTGGACCTGTTCAGCACACAATCACCTTTACATTGGTGCATCCATCGTTGCTTTCACTGCTCCCTTTCATACAGGAAAAGCATTTGAATGGAATCAGTTCAGAGCCTGCTCTCTGCTGGCAGCAACACAGTCAGCACAGAAAGAACAGTGGCATCTGCTCCCACAGCAGAAGAACCAGCAGGGAAAGCTAGTGCTGGGCCTCTTCAGCACACAGGCTGCTTTGCAACGGTGTCACCATCATTGCAGTCTCTCCTCGGTTTCATACCTAAAACTCCATTTGAATCCAAATTCTCAGCTGGTCTCTCTCAGCTGCAGGCAGCACAGTGAGTACAGCACGAACGTTTGGCTTCTGCTCCCACAGCAGAAGAGCCAGGATTGAAAGCTTGTGCTGGACCTGTTCAGCACACAATCACCTTTACATTGGTGCATCCATCGTTGCTTTCACTGCTCCCTTTCATACAGGAAAAGCAATTGAATGGAATCAGTTCAGAGCCTGCTCTCTGCTGCGCAGCAACACTGTCAGCACAGAATGAACAGTGGCATCTGCTCCCACAGCAGAAGAACCAGCAGGGAAAGCTAGTGCTGGGCCTCTTCAGCACACAGGCTGCTTTGCAACGGTGTCACCATCATTGCAGTCTCTCCTCGGTTTCATACCTAAAACTCCATTTGAATCCAAATTCTCAGCTGGTCTCTCTCAGCTGCCCAGCAGCACAGTGAGTACAGCACGAACGTTTGGCTTCTGCTCCCACAGCAGAAGAGCCAGGATTGAAAGCTTGTGCTGGACCTGTTCAGCACACAATCACCTTTACATTGGTGCATCCATCGTTGCTTTCACTGCTCCCTTTCATACAGGAAAAGCAATTGAATGGAATCAGTTCAGAGCCTGCTCTCTGCTGCGCAGCAACACTGTCAGCACAGAATGAACAGTGGCATCTGCTCCCACAGCAGAAGAACCAGCAGGGAAAGCTAGTGCTGGGCCTCTTCAGCACACAGGCTGCTTTGCAACGGTGTCACCATCATTGCAGTCTCTCCTCGGTTTCATACCTAAAACTCCATTTGAATCCAAATTCTCAGCTGGTCGCTTTCAGTTGCCCCCCAGCACAGTGAGTACAGCACGAACGTTTGGCTTCTGCTCCCACAGCAGAAGAGCCAGGATTGAAAGCTTGTGCTGGACCTGTTCAGCACACAATCACCTTTACATTGGTGCATCCATCGTTGCTTTCACTGCTCCCTTTCATACAGGAAAAGCATTTGAATGGAATCAGTTCAGAGCCTGCTCTCTGCTGCGCAGCAACACAGTCAGCACAGAATGAACAGTGGCATCTGCTCCCACAGCAGAAGAACCAGCAGGGAAAGCTAGTGCTGGGCCTCTTCAGCACACAGGCTGCTTTGCAACGGTGTCACCATCATTGCAGTCTCTCCTCGGTTTCATACCTAAAACTCCATTTGAATCCAAATTCTCAGCTGGTCGCTTTCAGTTGCCCAGCAGCACAGTGAGTACAGCACGAACGTTTGGCTTCTGCTCCCACAGCAGAAGAGCCAGGATTGAAAGCTTGTGCTGGACCTGTTCAGCACACAATCACCTTTACATTGGTGCATCCATCGTTGCTTTCACTGCTCCCTTTCATACAGGAAAAGCATTTGAATGGAATCAGTTCAGAGCCTGCTCTCTGCTGCGCAGCAACACAGTCAGCACAGAATGAACAGTGGCATCTGCTCCCACAGCAGAAGAACCAGCAGGGAAAGCTAGTGCTGGGCCTCTTCAGCACACAGGCTGCTTTGCAACGGTGTCACCATCATTGCAGTCTCTCCTCGGTTTCATACCTAAAACTCCATTTGAATCCAAATTCTCAGCTGGTCGCTTTCAGTTGCCCAGCAGCACAGTGAGTACAGCACGAACGTTTGGCTTCTGCTCCCACAGCAGAAGAGCCAGGATTGAAAGCTTGTGCTGGACCTGTTCAGCACACAATCACCTTTACATTGGTGCATCCATCGTTGCTTTCACTGCTCCCTTTCATACAGGAAAAGCATTTGAATGGAATCAGTTCAGAGCCTGCTCTCTGCTGCGCAGCAACACAGTCAGCACAGAATGAACAGTGGCATCTGCTCCCACAGCAGAAGAACCAGCAGGGAAAGCTAGTGCTGGGCCTCTTCAGCACACAGGCTGCTTTGCAACGGTGTCACCATCATTGCAGTCTCTCCTCGGTTTCATACCTAAAACTCCATTTGAATCCAAATTCTCAGCTGGTCGCTTTCAGTTGCCCAGCAGCACAGTGAGTACAGCACGAACGTTTGGCTTCTGCTCCCACAGCAGAAGAGCCAGGATTGAAAGCTTGTGCTGGACCTGTTCAGCACACAATCACCTTTACATTGGTGCATCCATCGTTGCTTTCACTGCTCCCTTTCATACAGGAAAAGCATTTGAATGGAATCAGTTCAGAGCCTGCTCTCTGCTGGCAGCAACACAGTCAGCACAGAAAGAACAGTGGCATCTGCTCCCACAGCAGAAGAACCAGCAGGGAAAGCTAGTGCTGGGCCTCTTCAGCACACAGGCTGCTTTGCAACGGTGTCACCATCATTGCAGTCTCTCCTCGGTTTCATACCTAAAACTCCATTTGAATCCAAATTCTCAGCTGGTCGCTTTCAGTTGCCCAGCAGCACAGTGAGTACAGCACGAACGTTTGGCTTCTGCTCCCACAGCAGAAGAGCCAGGATTGAAAGCTTGTGCTGGACCTGTTCAGCACACAATCACCTTTACATTGGTGCATCCATCGTTGCTTTCACTGCTCCCTTTCATACAGGAAAAGCATTTGAATGGAATCAGTTCAGAGCCTGCTCTCTGCTGCGCAGCAACACTGTCAGCACAGAATGAACAGTGGCATCTGCTCCCACAGCAGAAGAACCAGCAGGGAAAGCTAGTGCTGGGCCTCTTCAGCACACAGGCTGCTTTGCAACGGTGTCACCATCATTGCAGTCTCTCCTCGGTTTCATACCTAAAACTCCATTTGAATCCAAATTCTCAGCTGGTCGCTTTCAGTTGCCCAGCAGCACAGTGAGTACAGCACGAACGTTTGGCTTCTCCTCCCACAACAGAAGTG
>NW_026914670.1:0-5310 GCF_034315485.1 Pezoporus occidentalis | reverse complement strand
ACCCCAGAGCCCCCCCTCCTGGAGCCCAGTTCTGCTCTTCCAGCCCCATGGAATTCCGTGTCCGCGCTCCCCCCTACAACCGGATCCGGACCTGGATCCGTGTCCATGTGTGGAGCATCCGGATCTGGATCCAGATCCCATAGGATCTGCTCCCAAGCACCAGGAGCTGTGATGCCAATGGGATCCCGTGCTCCCAGATGATCCAAGGCTCTGGAATGAGGCAGAGCTGCAGCACGAGCCGGTGCTTCGGGGTTGGCTTGGGCTGTTTTAGGGGTGGTTTGGGGTGTTCTGGTGTTTTTTTTTCCTCTTTTTGGCCTGTTTTGGGTCTGTTTTGGGGCTCTGAGCCTGTGTCCCACAGGAGAAGCAGGACAAGGTGTTTTTTTGTTGGTTTTAGGGTGGTTTGGGGTTGTTTTGGGGGTGGTTTTGAATAGTTTTTGGTTGTTTTTGTGCTTTTTTGAGCCTGTTTTGGGGTTCTCAACTTGTGACCCACAGGAGAAACAGGACAAGGTGGTTTTGGGGTGGTTTTGGGGTGGTTTTGTCCAGTTTTGGGGCTCTGAGCTGTGTCCCATAGGAGAAGCAGGACAAGGTGGTTTTGGGGTGGTTTTGTCCAGTTTTGGGGCTCTGACCCTGTGTCCCATAGGAGAAGCAGGACAAGGTGATTTTGGGGTGTTTTGGCCTGCTTTTCTCCTGTTTTGGGGCTCTGACCCTGTATCCCATAGGAGAAGGAGGACAAGGTGGTTTTGGGGTGGTTTGGGGTTGTTTTGGGGTTTGCTTTGGGTGTTTTGGCCTTGTTTTTGCCTGGTTTTGGGTCTTTTTTGGGTCTGTTTTGGGGCTCTGACCCTGTGTCCCTTAGGAGAAGGAGGACAAGGTGGTTTTGGGGTGGTTTGGCATGTTTTGGGGTTTGCTTTGGGTGTTTTGGCCTGGTTTTCGCCTGGTTTTGGCCTATTTTGGTGCTGTTGTGGGGCTCTGACTCTGTATCCCATAGGAGAAGCAGGACAATGTGGTTTTGGGTTGGTTTGGGGGTTTTGGAGGTGGTTTTGGGGTGATTTGGTCTGGTTTTCACCTGTTTTTGGTCTGTTTTGTGGCTGTTTTGGGCCTCTTACCCTGTATCCCATAGGAGAAGCAGGACAAGGTGGTTTTGGGGTGGTTTTGGTGTTTTGGTGTTTTGCAATGTTTTGTCCTGTTTTTTTGGTTGTTTTGGGGCTCTGACTCTGTATCCCATAGGAGAAGTAGGACAGGGTGATTTTGGGGTGGTTTTTGGTGCTGTTTTTTGCCACGTTTTGGGATGTTTGGGGTTCCTGTGGGCCGGGAGCTTTGGGTGTTTTGGTCCTTGTTTTGGGGCTGAGTTTTCGGTCTGTTTTGAGGCTCTGACCCTCTGTCCTATAGCAGAAGCAGGACAAGGTGGTTTTGGGGGTGGATTTGGGGTACTTGTGGCCTCTTTTGTTTTGGTCTGTTTTGGGGCTCTGACCCTGTATCCCATAGGAGAAGCAGGACAGGTTGGTTTGGGCATGCTTTTGGGGGTGTTTTGAAGCTTTTGGAGTGATTTTGGCCTGTTTTGGGTCTGTTTCCAGGCTCTAACCCTGTATCCCATAGGAGAAGCAGGACAAGGTGGTTTTGAGGTGATTTTGGGGCTTTTTGTCCTGTTTTGGGTCTGTTTTGGGGCTCTGTCCCTGTATCCCACAGGAGAAGCCGGAGAAGTTGGTTTTGTGTTGTTTTGGTGTTTTGGGTTGTTTTTGGCCTGTTTTGGGTCTTTTTTGGGGCTCTGACCCTGTATCCCATAGAAAAGCAGGACAAGGTGATTTTGGGGTGGTTTTGGGGTGGTTTGGCCTTGGTTTTCCCTGTTTTTGGCCTGTTTTGGGTCTGTTGGGGGCTCTGACCCTGGGTCCTGAAGGAGCAGGACCAGTGGGGTTTTTTGGGCCGTTTTGGGTCTGTTTTGTGGCTGATTTTGCTGTTTTTGTCTTGTTTTGGGTCTGTTTTGAGGCTCTGACCCTGTATTTATTTTCAAGAAGGGGAAAATGGATGACCCGGGGAATTACAGAGCAGTCAGTCTCACCTCTGTGCCTGGCAACATCTTGGAGCAGATTCTCCTGGCAGGCATGCTAAGGCACATGAAAATCAACAAGGTGCTTGGTGACAGCCAGCATGGCTTCACTGAGGGGAAATCCTGCCTGACCAATTTGGTGGCCTTCTATGATGGGGCTACGGAAGGGATGGACAGGGGTAGAGCAGTTTATGGCATCTACCTGGACTTGTGCAAAGCGTTCGACACTGTCCCACACGACATCCTTGTCTCTAAATTGGAGAGACATCAATTTGATGGATGGACCACTGGGTGGATAAAGAACTGGCTGGATGGCTGCACACAAAGAGTTGTGGTCAATGGCTCAGTGTCCGGCTGGAGACCAGTAACGAGTGGGGTCCCTCAGGGATCGGTGTTGGGACCGGTCTTGTTCAACATCT
Organism: Pezoporus occidentalis; assembly: GCF_034315485.1. Lineage (NCBI taxonomy): Eukaryota > Metazoa > Chordata > Aves > Psittaciformes > Psittacidae > Pezoporus > Pezoporus occidentalis. The sequence goes on along the minus strand of NW_026914670.1, from coordinate 2,850 downwards.
TCGTCGCTGACATGGACAGTGGGATTGAGCGCGCCCTCAGCAAGTTTGCCGATGACACCGAGCTGTGTGGTTCGGTTGATACCCTGGAGGGAAGGAATGCCATCCAGAGGGACCTCGACACGCTTGTGAGGTGGGCTGATGCCAACCTCATGAAGGTTTAACCATGCCAAGTGCAAGGTCCTACACCTGGGTGGGAGCAATCCCAGGCACAGCTGCAGGTTGGGCAGAGAAGAGATTCAGAGCAGCCCTGTGGAGAAGGACTTGGGGGTGCTTCAGTGTGCTCACAGCCCAGAAAGCAACCGTATCCTGGGCTGCATCCAAAGGAGCGTGACCAGCAGGTCGAAGGAGGTGATCCTGCCCCTTTACTCTGCTCTTGTGAGACCTCACCTGGAGCATTGTGTGCAGTTCTGGTGTCCTCAACATAAAAAGGACATGGAACAATTGGAACAAGTCCAGAGAAGGGCCACGAGGATGATCAGGGGACTGGAGCACCTCCCGTATGAAGTTAGGCTAAGTTGGGGCTGTTCAGCCTGGAGAAGAGAAGGCTGCGGGGAGACCTCAGAGCAGCTTCCAGTATCTGAAGGGGGCCTATAGGGATGCTGGGGAGGGACTTTTCATTAGGGACTGTAGTGACAGGACAAGGGGTAACAGCTTAAAACTTAAACAGGGGAATTTTAGGTTGGATATAAGGAGGAAATTCTTTCCTGTTAGGGTGGTGAGGCACTGGAATGGGTTGCCCAGGGAGGTTGTGAATGCTCCATCCCTGGCAGTGTTCAAGGCCAAGTTGGATTAGGCCTTGGGTGATATGGTTTAGTGTGAGGTGTCCCTGCCCATGGCAGGGGGTTTGGAACTTGATGATCTTAAGGTCCTTTCCAACCATAACTATTCTATGATTCTATGAGGATTTGTCCCAGAGGCTGTGGAGCCACCACCCATGGACATATTCAGAAGCTGCCTGAATGAGGCCAGGAGCAACCTGATGCGGTCATGACTAGCATGACCATGACTAGTCACTGATGTGACTATGACCAGCAGGACATAGTTATTGGTCACAAAGGACATCTAGGAGGTCTCTGTTCCTATGACTGGCAAATTATACACATAAACACATATGTATGTGTGTATATATATAAAAACACAATATTAAATGAATCCTAAACTATATATTTATATATAGCACAATATGTTCTTGTGTTAAATGTCAACACCAACACACACAATACTAGTTTTCCTTGCCTCAGTTTAGTTGGGGTCTCTGTGATTCATTGGGTGGGGAGGGCCCAGCTGCTATGGGCTTTTCCCAGGAAGGATGGAAACCCAAGATCTAAATGGATGAACTGATGTTTTAATGCAGTTATGGAGCAATGGGATATTGTGCGTGAGTCAAGTCAGTGAAATGCAAATTCTTCAACAGGTCTGTGTTTGGAACCAGGCTGCTGAGTTAAATCACAGTCAAATTGGGCTTTGCCGCCTCTTTTCAGGCAGCTGTAGAACTTCACCCTTTCATTTTCCTCCTCAAGTTCTGCCTTTCTCAAAGCCTTTAAGAGAAGCTCTAAGGAGTTTTCTAATTTATACCCACAGTGGTTTGTTAAAAACAAAGGCAAGAATGTTATCAGTATTTTGCGCAGGAGAGTTGCACTTTGGTTTGAGGCAATGGGGATTAAAGAAACCCAAAGCAAACATGCAAACAAACCAGGACCCTGAAACAGCAGGAAAATCGAAGGTAATGAAGAAACCCAACCAAAAGTCTTTATTTCCTATGCAAGAAGTCATTCCTGGCACAAACTGCAGCTCCCCCATATCCTGGTTGCTATAAAATCGCAATGCCACCAGGGAAAAGTCACCACAGGGTTTCCCCACACACCCAAAACTTCCCTATTTCTTTAGCAGCTCATCACTCAAAGGTGAGAGATGTCCCTGATCCAGTTGTGTTAACAAGCTCCTCTGGGAATGGATTTGGAGCTGATGGGCTGATAGGAAGGAGAAGGCTTGGCTGAGTCCTGGATGGGGATTTTCCACCTGTGGTCACTTGAGCTGTGACATCTCCAGTGGGAAAACACTCTTTAATCCAGGGGAAAATAACCCAAACAGGGATGTGACCCTGGCCAGCACTAAGGAATAAATCTTTATTTTTTTTTATACTTTATTTTTTTTTATACTTTATTCTTTATCCTTTACATTTTATTTCTTATTATATATATTATATATATATTCTTATTCTTTACTCTTATTCTTTATTCTTACTCTTTACTAAAGTTACCAGCCTGAAGCTGACTCTTACTGTTGCCAGCAGCACATGACATATGCTTGCTCTTTAGATGCCCATTTCTCCTTCAAAGCTACATTTCATCTACTTCTGAACAAAATCTATTCCTTTTCCTATGTGATTTTTGTTCCTTCTTGGTACCATTGCTCTCTGTGGTCACCTCCAAGAGGTGCAAAATGGTCACAGGAGTCCCTGTAGGTATCAAAAGGCAGAAGTTTTGAAGTAAGTGGCTAGAAACTCATGGATCAGGATTTCTTATACAACACCACCATCTATTGGACGTTGCTGGGAATAGCCACTCCTTTCTCTTTAAGATAAAAACTTCTTTTTCTTACGTGCTGGGAAGCTTTGCGCAGCCAAGTGGCTTGTTCTTACCCAAGAAACTGAGAAATAATAGATAAATAAACTAAGGCCATCATGTTGCCTCTACAGTTGGCTGATCCTATGTAGACAGCTTACTTCCTGACCCTGTTAAAGCAATGTCAGATGGTTTAACAGCTTCAAATGAAGTCCCCTCACATTTAGAAATGATGCTTTAAAACCCACTTTTCCTAATGCAGTTCTTGGCTGAGGCTTCAGGTTGT
>NW_026914669.1:0-6054 GCF_034315485.1 Pezoporus occidentalis | reverse complement strand
TGCTGCTCTTCCAGCCCCATGGAATTCTGTGTCCACGCTCCCCCCTACAACCGGATCCGGACCTGGATCCGTGTCCATGTGTGGAGCATCCGGATCTGGATCCAAATCCCATAGGATCTGCTCCCAAGCAGCAGGAGCTGCGATGCCAATGGGATCCCGTGCTCCCAGATGATCCAAGGCTCTGGAATGAGGAAGAGCTGCAGCACGAGACAGTGCTTCGGGGTTGGCTTGGGCTGTTTTAGGGGTGGTTTTGGGGTGTTCTGGTGTGTTTTTATCCTCTTTTTGGCCTGTTTTGGGGCTCTGAGCCTGTGTCCCACAGGAGAAGCAGGACAAGGTGTTTTTTTGGTGGGTTTAGGGTGGTTTGGGGTTGTTTTGGTTTTGAATAGTTTTTGGTTGTTTTTGTACTTTTTTGAGCCTGTTTTGGGGTTCTGAACTTGGGTCCCACAGGAGAAACAGGACAAGGTGGTTTTGGGGTGGTTTTGTCCAGTTCTGCGGCTCTGACCTGTGTCCCATAGGAGAAGCAGGACAGGGTGATTTTGGGGTTGTTTTGGGGGTTGTTCTGGGTGTTTTGGCCTGCTTTTGGCTTGGTTTTGTCCTGTTTTGGGGCTCTGACCCTGTATCCCATAGGAGAAGCAGGAAGAGGTGGTTTTGGGGTGGTTTCGGCCTGCTTTTGGCTTGGTTTTGTCCTGTTTTGGGGCTCTGACCCAGTATCATATAGGAGAAGCAGGACAAAGTGGTTTTGGGGTGGTTTTGGCCTGTTTTTGTCCTGTTTGGGGGCTATTTTGGGTCTGTTTTGGGGCTCTGACCCTTTGTCCCTTAGATGAAGGAGGACAAGGTGGTTTTGGGGTGATTTGGCATGTTTTTGTCCTTTTTTTTTGGCCTGTTTTGGGCCTCTTACCCTGTATCCCATAGGAGAAGCAGGACAAGGTGGTTTTGTGCTGGGTTTTGGGTTGTTTTTGGCCTGTTTTGTGTCTTTTTGGGGTTTTGACCCTGTATCCCATAGGAGAAGCAGGACAAGGTGGTTTTGGCCCATTTTGGGGGTTGTTTGGGGTGTTTTGGCCTGCTTTTATCCTTTTTTTGTCCTGTTTTGTGGCTCTCACAGTCTATCACATAGGACAAGCAGGATAAGGTGGTTTTGGTGTGGGTTTTGGGGTGTTTTTGGTTGTTTTTGGCCTTTTTTGTGTCTGTTTTGGGGCTCTGACCCTGTATCCCACAGGAGAAGCAGAACAATGTGACCATGTGGTGGTTTTTGGGGTGTTTTGGGGAGTTTTTGTCCTGTTTTGGGGGTCCGGTTTTTGGGGGCTGTTTTGGGTCTGTGTCCTGGGTTCAGCAGTAGCAATCATGTTTTGTTTTTTTTTTTTTCCTTTGTGGTAGCTGGTGCAGTGCTGTGTTTTGACTTCCAGCCCGGGAACAGTGTTGGTGAAGCCGATGTTTTCGGTTGTTGCTAAGTGATGTTTACCCTGACCAAGGACTTTGTGAGGCTCATGCTCTGCCAGGGAGGAGGGGAAGCTGTGAGGAAGCAGAGATGGGGCGCCTGACCCGGGCTAGCCAGGGAGGTATTCCATACCACAGCACGTCATGGCCGGGGTGGGGGGTAACTGGGAGTCACCCAGAAGGACACGGGCTTCCGGGTGGGACTCGTTTTCTCGGCCGGTGTTATCGTATTCTCTTCCCTTGTTATTTTCCCTTATCATTGTTGTAGTTGATAGTAGCGGTGGTGATTTGTGTTGTACATTGGTTGCTGGACTGTTCTTGTCTCAACCCGTAGGAGTTGCACTCTTTCGATCCTCCTCCCCGTTCCTCCGGGAGTGGGGAAGGGGAGAGCCCCGGGGGGGGGACACACACAACACGGACCTCGATTGTTGTCAGCTCGGCACCACTCACTGGGAGTGAGTGAACAAGCTACCTGACTGGGTTTAAACCACGACAGTTCTTTTTGGCGCCCAACGTGGGGCACGAGGGGTTGAGATAAGAACAGATCTGACTGGATTGATAGTCACTCGTCACAATGCTGATTTATTGGCTCTCAAGGCTGTTCCTCCTGATCTCACAGTTTCAGTATATCGTATCTTACGTCCATCCGGTATTTGCTGTATTAGTGTTTTTCAAGTGTGGGGTGATACAGCGGAAGAAGTCTTTGAGAAAGGGAGGAAAATAACCCAAATCCTGCTGAAAGCCGGTTTTGCCATAAAATGGAGTAAGGTCAAGGGACCTGCACAGGAGATTCAATTTTTGGGAATAAAATGGCAAGATGGACGTAGACAGATCCCCACAGATGTGATCAACAAGATAACAGCAATGTCTCCACCAACTAATAGGAAAGAAACGCAAGCTTTCTTGGGTGCAGTGGGGTTCTGGAGAATGCACATCCCAAATTACAGTTCGATTGTAAGCCCTCTCTATCATGTGACCCGGAAGAAGAATGATTTTAAATGGGGCCCTGAGCAGCAACAAGCCTTTGAGCAAATTAAACGCGAGATAGTTCATGCAGTAGCCCTTGGACCAGTCCGGACCGGACCAGATGTAAAAAATGTGCTGTACACTGCAGCTGGGGAGAACGGTCCTACCTGGAGCCTCTGGCAGAAAGCTCCAGGGGAGACTCGAGGTCGACCCCTCGGCTTTTGGAGTCGGGGATATAAAGGATCTGAGGCCAGCTATACCCCAACTGAGAAAGAGATACTGGCAGCCTATGAAGGGGTTCGAGCTGCTTCGGAAGTGATTGGCACTGAAGCACAGCTCCTCCTGGCACCCCGGCTGCCCGTGCTGGGCTGGATGTTCAAAGGCAGGGTCTCCTCTACACATCATGCAACCGATGCTACATGGAGTAAATGGGCTGCACTAATTACACAATGAACTCGAATAGGAAATCTCAGTCGTCCAGGCATTCTAGAAGTCATCATGGACTGGCCAGAGGGCAAAGATTTTGGAATGTCACCAGAGGAGGAGGTGATGCGCGCTGAAGAGGCCCCACCATATAATAAACTGTCAGAAAGTGAAAAGCAGTATGCCTTGTTTACTGATGGCTCTTGCCGTATTGTGGGAAAGCATCGGAGATGGAAGGCAGCTGTATGGAGTCCTGGACGACAAGTTGCAGAAACTGCTGACGGAGAGGGTGAATCGAGTCAGTTTGCCGAGGTGAAAGCCATCCAGCTGGCCCTGGACATTGCTGAACGAGAAAAGTGGCCAGTACTTTATCTCTATACTGACTCACGGATGGTGGCAAATGCCCTGTGGGGGTGGTTGAAGCAATGGAAGCAGAGCAACTGGCAACGCAGAGGTAAACCCATCTGGGCTGCTGCACTGTGGAAAGATATTGCTGCCCGGGTGCAGAACCTGGTGGTGAAGGTACGTCATGTAGATGCCCATGTACCCAAGAGTCGGGCCACTGAGGAACACCAGAACAACCAACAAGTGGATAAAGCGGCTAAGATTGAAGTGGCTCAGATGGACTTAGATTGGCAACATAAAGGTGAATTATTTTTGTCCCGGAGAGATCAGGGCAGAGATGCAACATATAGACTGGTGGACTTAACAATGGACACTATTGCTTCATGAGTGTGAAACATGCGCTGTTAAACAAGCCACTGGTGTCTCACTGGTGTCTCACTGGTATCACTGGTGTCTCAATGGTGTCTCACTGGTATCACTGGTGTCTCACTGGTGTCTCACTGGTGTCTCACTGGTATCACTGGTGTCTCACTGGTATCACTGGTGTCTCACTGGTGTCTCACTGGTATCACTGGTGTATCAATGGTGTCCCACTGGTATCACTGGTGTCTCACTGGTGTATCACTGGTGTCTCACTGGTATCACTGGTGTCTCACTGGTATCACTGGTGTCTCACTGGTGTATCACTGGTATCACTGGTGTCTCACTGGTGTCTCACTGGTGTATCACTGGTGTCTCACTGGTGTCTCACTGGTGTCTCACTGGTGTCTCACTGGTGTCTCACTGGTGTATCACTGGTATCACTGGTATCACTGGTGTCTCACTGGTGTCTCACTGGTGTCTCACTGGTATCACTGGTGTCTCACTGGTGTGTCACTGGTGTAACACTGGTGTATCACTGGTGTCTCACTGGTGCATCACTGGTGTCTCACTGGTGTATCACTGGTATCACTGGTGTCTCACTGGTGTCTCACTGGTGTATCACTGGTGTCTCACTGGTGTCACTGGTGTCTCACTGGTATCACTGGTGTCTCACTGGTGTCTCACTGGTTTCTCACTGGTATCACTGGTGTATCACTGGTGTGTCACTGGTGTAACACTGGTGTATCACTGGTGTGTCACTGGTGCGTCACTGGTGCGTCACTGGTGCGTCACTGGTGTCTCACTGGTGTCTCACTGGTGTCTCACTGGTGTCTCACTGGTGTCACTGGTGTCTCACTGGTATCACTGGTGTCACACTGGTGTGTCACTGGTGTATCACTGGTGTGTCACTGGTGTATCACTGGTGTAACACTGGTGTATCACTGGTGTCTCACTGGTGTCACTGGTGTCTCACTGGTATCACTGGTGTCTCACTGGTGTCTCACTGGTGTCTCACTGGTATCACTGGTGTCTCACTGGTGTCTCACTGTTGTCTCACTGGTGTGTCACTGGTGTATCTCTGGTGTCTCACTGGTGTCTCACTGGTGTCTCACTGGTGTCTCACTGGTATCACTGGTGTCACTGGTGTCTCACTGGTATCACTGGTGTGTCACTGGTGTCTCACTGGTGTCTCACTGGTATCACTGGTGTCTCACTGGTATCACTGGTGTCTCACTGGTATCACTGGTGTCTCACTGGTGTCACTGGTGTATCACTTGTGTCTCACTGGTGTCTCACTGGTATCACTGGTGTGACACTGGTGCATCACTGGTGTACCACTGGTGTCTTTCTGGTGTCTCACTGGTGTCTCACTGGTGTCTCACTGGTGTCTCACTGGTATCACTGGTGTCACTGGTGTCTCACTGGTGTCTCACTGGTATCACTGGTGTCTCACTGGTGTATCACTGGTGTCTCACTGGTATCACTGGTGTCTCAGTGGTGTCTCACTGGTATCACTGAGGTATCACTGGTGTCTCACTGGTGTCTCACTGGTGTCTCACTGGTGTATCACTGGTGTCTCACTGGTGTCTCACTGGTGTCTCACTGGTGTATCACTGGTGTCACTGGTGTCTCACTGGTGTCTCACTGGTGTCTCACTGGTGTCTCACTGGTATCACTGGTCTCACTGGTGTCTCACTGGTATCACTGGTGTCACTGGTGTCTCACTGGTATCTCACTGGTATCACTGGTGTCTCACTGGTGTCTCACTGGTATCACTGGTGTCTCACTGGTGTCTCACTGGTGTCACTGGTGTCACTGGTGTATCACTGGTGTCTCACTGGTGTCTCACTGGTGTGTCACTGGTGTAACACTGGTGTATCACTGGTGTCTCACTGGTGTCACTGGTGTCTCACTGGTATCACTGGTGTGTCACTGGTATCACTGGTGTCTCACTGGTGTCTCACTGGTGTCTCACTGGTGTGTCACTGGTATCACTGGTGTCTCACTGGTGTCTCACTGGTGTCTCACTGGTGTCTCACTGGTGTCACTGGTGTCTCACTGGTGTCACTGGTGTCTCACTGGTATCACTGGTGTCTCACTGGTGTCTCACTGGTATCACTGGTGTATCACTGGTGTGTCACTGGTATCACTGGTGTATCACTGGTGTATCACTGGTATCACTGGTGTCTCACTGGTGTATCACTGGTATCACTGGTGTCTCACTGGTGTGTCACTGGTGTGTCACTGGTGTCTCACTGGTGTGTCACTGGTGTAACACTGGTGTCTCACTGGTGTGTCACTGGTGTAACACTGGTGTATCACTGGTGTATCACTGGTATCACTGGTGTCTCACTGGTGTCTCACTGGTATCACTGGTGTCTCACTGGTGTCTCACTGGTGTCTCACTGGTGTCTCACTGGTGTCTCACTGGTGTCTCACTGGTGTCTCACTGGTGTCTCACTGGTATCCCTGGTATCACTGGTGTCTCACTGGTGTATCACTGGTGTGTCACTGGTGTATCAC